>NC_052615.1:39006659-39120311 GCF_016545825.1 Eucalyptus grandis
TGTGGCTTTTACATGCTCCCTTATAGCTTGCCCCATGAATTTTTTTCTTTTTAAATTATGCTTGTGAATCAATATCATAATACCTTAATCCTAATTTCATAAATTTAAGTGCAAATGCGAGGTACTAGTGATGACAACGTAAAAAAATGGAAGTACTTCTTCACATTACATAGTACAGGTGGAAATGCACACGCGGCAAAAAATTGACAATTAAATCTTTTTAAAAGAGTGGCTTATGATGAAAAGCACGGGGAAAATTAAAAGTTCATTAATCATATTGCATAAATTAAAATTTTACGGACCATATTACATATTCGACTAATATTTATAAATTACATTGAACAAAATAAAATTTCAGAGATAAGAGTTTACGTTGAAATAAAGTTCACCGACCATTTGTGTCATTTTCTTAGTTATAAAGTGGATATAAATTATGATACAATATGAATAAATTGTACATATATAATTGCGTGTGAGTAAAATAATAACAACATAAAGAATAGGGACATTTCTACTCGCTCCATAATACGCGCAAAAATGCACGCACCTTGCATGTATGCAAAAGAAGAAGAAGAAGAAAAACCGACATCTAGATTTTCTTAGAACGAAATGCAAGAACTATGAAAAAGGAAAGGAATTGTGATACATACAATTCCTAATTGGAGAGAGAGAGAGAGAGATAATATATATTTTCCGGGTCGGTTATTTGGAGAGAGAAAATATTTCCTAATTGGAACTTGGTTGGGAATGTTTATTTGGAAGCGGATCAAGGGGGATTCGACGAGCCTGCAGTCTGACGGAGGCCTTTCAGCTCGATCCCAAACTGAATCACGGCGCCTCAATTCGCCCGACTTTTGCCTCCGTCTCAGCCTCGATCTCGATCTCCATCTCCGATCGATCGGAACCGGAAGGAACGGAAGAGGTGGGCGGGGGATGACTCTCGGGAGGACTAGACAATAGACATGACTGAGCAGCAGCAGCAGCAGCTCCAGCTCCCTCTTCCCCAGCCCCGCATGGAGCTCGACGTCGATTCTTTTCTTATTTCCCAGAACGACCCCCACCGCCACGACGACGACGACGACGACGACGACGGCGAAGACGACGGAGAAGACTGGAGTTCCTTCCCTCACCGGACCATCGAAGAAATCCTCAACGACTCCCTCTCCGATTCTTCTCCTTCTCCTTCTCCCCCTCCGTCCCCGCCCCGGCCGCGACGCCAACCCTCCGCCGGCGCCGTCTCCTTGGATGATGACTCCAGATCCCCACCTGGGCCCACCCCTCCGTTGCCCGACGATAACAGGCCTGCTTCTTCCAATTCTCGACCGAAGCCTCCCGATTCCGCCCCCTGGGCACCCTCTTCCTCTAGGCAGCTGCCTTCCCTGTTTGGCGGGGTGAGGTCCAATGCCAAGCCGGGGGCTGCTCTCGCCGCCGCCGCCGCCGCCTCCCGCTCGCTCCCTACCCCTCACGCCGCCGCTCTCAAGTCCCGCCGGGCCCTCCTCGCTCCTTCCTCCTCCTCCTCCTCCTCCGCCTCGTCTTTTCCTTCCATCTCCAATTCCCATGACGCCTTGGACTCTTCCGTCGAGGCGCTCCGTGGCTTGGATGGTCAGTTGACGTTGCAGCCCAAGGACGATGCCGAGGGCGATGATAGCACGATGGGCGACTTCCAATCCGCTTTAGGGCATGCCGTTGATCCTGCTCCTGAAGATCGCCTTGATGCGGAATCTCCCGCACTTGAGGAGGAGGCGGAGGAGGAGGAAGAAGAAGAGGCATTGGTTAGCTCCCCTCCTGCCCAACAAGACTCCACTGTCGAGTCCCATGCAGATTCCGCTCCTCAGGTCGACCAGGTCGCTGACGGTTCGCCTGTGGAACACGAGATAATCGCCGACGACGCTATGGCACTCTCAATTGCCAACGATCCCCGCGAGAAGGATGCAGGAAACGAGGGAGCTCTTCAAAAGCATGGCCTTTCTGAAGATAGGGATAATTCGAGCTCAGCGGCTGACATAGATGAGCTCGTCCAAGAGAGAATTGAGGAGTTGGAAAGCAAGAGGATGAGCGAGAAGCCCGAGAAGAAACCGCAGAAGAAGCCTCTCGAGTTGGCTGAAGAGATTGAGAGGAAACAGGCGTCCACAGGTCTCCACTGGGAAGAGGGTGCAGCGGCTCAGCCAATGAGGCTTGAGGGTGTCCGCAGGGGATCCACCACATTGGGATACTTCGATGTTGATTCCGACAATGCTATTACCCGGACCATTTCTTCTCAGGCATTCAGACGTGACCATGGCTCCCCCCAAGTCTTGCGGGTTCATCCTAATTTCGTTGCCGTCGGCATGTCAAAAGGGGTCATCCTTGTTCTGCCTTCTAAGTATTCTGCCACTCAGGCTGACAACATGGACGCCAAGGTGCTGTTTTTTCCTCGTTTGTATTTAGTCATGACAACGTTGACGGATGTTTTACTCATATGTCGATGAGCTTTATCAAGGACTTTGCAATGTTCCTTCTTATTAAGTGACTGCTAACTCTGACTCAACAAATCAAGAGCACTGAAGCATGACTTCATAATGGAATTGTGCTTTTTCTTGTGCCCTTAAGGTTCACAATGGCCAATACGTTATTCAAGGAGAATTATGTGCAGGTGCTGATAACGCGCCTGCTATTGAACTCCAAACCCAAAAGGACTTATTCATCTGATTTGTCATCTGCCAACTCTAGGAACTTCCTCTCACAGTTCTTTGTGGATATATCGGATTATTCCTGCTTCTGCATGGAGTATTGGCACAATAAATCCTCAAAAGTAAATTTTTTGGAGACATGAATTGGTAAATCTGGGCCTGTCCTGCCTTTTTGAGCTAAAAGATTGTTTCTTCTTTAATTTGCATTCTCCATAGCACTTTCTGCCTTTTCCGCAACCCCTGGTATATATCCTATTTGCGGCCTCTCAGTTTTGGCCTCCTTTTTAGAGATGGTGCTCATTGTCACATTAAGTATATACTGGGAAGGGAAGTTTCTGTGAGCTTACATTTACATACATCAAATTAGCTAAGCTTGAAAGAAGAATTCTTCGGGTCATTCCAATTTCCACCATGAGTCCCCATGCATAGTGTCTTGGATTATTGTCATCGTGCTGCATTCTTCTTTTAGTTCTGCATTACTTTTCTGGTTATCGTTTGCTCACTGATAAATGTTCCAGATGATGATTCTTGGGTTGCAAGGGGATCGATCTCATGCCTCGGTAACTTCCATGTGCTTCAATCAGCAGGGAGACCTGCTCTTAGCTGGTTATGGTGATGGGCATATTACAGTCTGGGATTTGCAGAGAGGCTCAGCCGCCAAAATTATTAGTGGGGAACACACGGCACCAGTAGTACACACACTGTTTCTAGGCCAGGATTCTCAAGTTACTCGTCAATTTAAGGCAGTTACAGGTGATAGCAATGGACTGGTTTTGTTGCATACTTTATCAGTAGTTCCCTTGCTTAATCGGTTCTCCGTCAAAACACAGGTCAAACACTTTCTAGACATTAAGCGATACTTTTAATTTATTTGAGATAATTGTGGATACTCATGATGTACATTCTTCTTGTGCCAAATGAAACAGTGTCTCCTTGATGGTCAAAAGACTGGGACTGTCCTATCAGCATCACCTCTTCTGTATGATGAATTTTTTGGAGTGGTTTCAACGTCCTCCCTGGGGAACAGTAGTGCTTCAAGTAGCAGTATTGGTAGCATGATGGGTGGTGTTGTTGGGCCAGATGCTGGTTGGAAACTATTCAATGAAAGCACCTCTTTGGTCGAAGAAGGTGTGGTCATATTGGTCACCCACCAAACTGCTCTGGTGGTATGAAGTCCTCAGATAATAGCGCAAATTCCATGTACTTGTAAACTTTGTTTCAATTCTTACTCTGTCCTGGAGGTTTATTCATCATGATTGTTTGGAATTGAATTTCATTTCTGCAGGTAAGACTCAGTCCTGCTTTAAAAGTTTATGCAACATTGGCTAGGCCAGATGGTGTTCGGGAGGGGTCCATGCCACATACTGCATGGAAGTGCATGGTGCAAGCATATGGTTCTCCTGATGGTACGTATTCATCCAATGTTTAATTTGACATCTGTTGAATCAGGACTTCTAAAGGTTGTAGCTTTTGCAGAAAATGCTCCCGAAGCAGCCACTGAACGAGTCTCATTGCTTGCTATAGCTTGGGATCGGAAAGTTCAAGTTGCTAAGCTGGTCAACTCGGAACTAAAAGTTTATGGGAAGTGGTCCCTTGACAGCACGGCCGTAGGAGTTGCCTGGTTAGATGACCAGGTTTGTGTCACGTGTTCTCAGATTTCAACTCTCCACTAGGGGAGTGTTTTCATAACAATGTGAACAGTGCTAGTGACAGAGGGCTTTATACTTCTCAGATGCTCGTGGTTCTGACAGTTGATGGACAGCTTTGCTTATTCTCGAGGGACGGTAATATGATTCACCAGACAAGTTTTGCTCTTGATGGTGTTGCTGGAGATGATCTCATGGCATATCATACACACTTCAATAATCTGTTTGGAAACCCTGAGAAAGCTTATCACAACTCTATGGCTGTGAGGGGCGCGTCTATTTACATCCTTGGACCCGTCCATCTTGTTATTTCACGCCTCCTACCTTGGAGGGAAAGGATTCAGGTTTTACGGAAAGCGGGTGATTGGATGGGTGCCTTGAACATGGCTATCACACTGTATGATGGCCAAGCCCATGGGGTCATTGACCTCCCTAGGACACTGCAAGCTGTTCAAGATGCCATAATGCCTTACTTAGTGGAGTTGCTTTTTTCGTATGTAGATGAGGTATTTTCTTATATTTCAGTGGCATTTTGCAATCAAATTGGCAAAGTACAACAAATGGATGACCACATGACTAGAAGCAGTTCCGTACGTAATGAAATAAAAGAACAATTTACCCGTGTCGGTGGTGTTGCCGTTGAATTTTGCGTACACATCAACAGAAAGGACATTCTTTTCGATGAGATCTTCTCCAGATTTGTTGCTGTTCAACATAGAGGTATTCTTGCATGTCTATTGTTAGTCCTCTTTTTGAGAAGCAAAAACTAGCTGTATCCTATGTTCTGTATTGTGAAGATGAATTTATAGTCTCTCGCTAATTGTGAGAATTTGTGGGACCACTGTCAACTATTTTAAAAAATTAAGCTATTAGATGAAGGTATGATTAAGTATTTAATTACTCTCCCTCTCATGCGTAGGCTGGACTTTGAGCTAAGCCTAAAGTGTGGAAATACATAATTGGGAGGCAAATAGGGGCCTAGAAAGATTTGAACTTAGGACCTCCTGCTGTGATACCATGTGAAAATTTGTGAGACTACTGACAACTATTCTAAAAGCTTGAGCTGTTAAATAAAGATGTGATTAAGTATTTAATTACTCTATCACTAATGATAGATGAAAGGAAATCCTCATGAGAGTAGATCCTTGTCTCATCCTGGTGACAATCATAACAAACTACCACCAGAAGCTGGGAAATTGTTTTTAACATTATTGTAAATATTCTCTGTACTTTCAATATTTTATGGGGCCTCCTAGAAACTGATTTCTGTGATGAAACCTTGTATTAGTTCACCTAGCACTTTTCTTGTGGCCTTATTTTCACTCACGGAAGAAAAGAAAACCAGCGTGCTATAATTTTCTTACAGTGTCCAATCTCGAGAAGTGTAGGATTTTCAAATGTAGCGACCTTATTGAAAGTTGTGGTTTTGAAGTTAGATTGCGATGTGATAATGACTTGATCTATGTGCTTGGTGTCTCACCTAGAATCCAATCTGTTTTATTTCCCCTTTTGTGTCATTTTCTGCGATCTACTTACCCATGTTGAACATCACATTTTGCAACTGGCATTCAGCTGTAATTTTGCTAGCACAAGGTATATATATATGGCTTCCATTATCATACAATAATATTGTTGTATGTGCTTCCATTGTGATGCTTCTAGGTGCAACTTGTTTATCTACGGACAAGTAATGAATGTTTGATACTAACAATACTCTATGTTATATCTAGACACATTCTTGGAGCTTTTGGAGCCGTATATATTGAAGGATATGCTCAGTTCTCTACCTCCTGAGGTATCTTTATAGTATTTAATCATATAAAACCTGCCAATTATGTAAAGGTAGAGTTCAAACTGCACTCAATGGGGCATTTTACTATAGATAATGCAAGCATTGGTGGAACACTATAGCAGCAAAGGGTGGTTACAGCGAGTTGAACAGTGTGTCCTTCACATGGACATATCTTCATTGGATTTCAATCAGGTCTGCAGATTTTTCAAGATAATTTTTGGAAAGTTATTTAGGTTCATCCGTTAAGAACAGTTTTTGTGATTTTCTCCTTGTAGGTTGTTAAATTATGCCGGGAGCATGGGTTATATTGTGCATTGGTGTATCTTTTCAACCGAGGATTGGATGATTTCAGATCACCTCTGGAGGAGTTGTTGGTAGTCTTTTGCAAGAGTCCAAAGGAGAGTGCTGCTGCCCTTGGGTATGTTGCCTTGTTGGCTTTCTATTTTTGCTGATGCATGCATAACTCTTGGATTTTTGTTTAGTTAGATCTTCTTCTCATATTTTCATGATATGCCACTTGTTCTTGGCTGAAGTGTACGTTATTATAGTATCAAGCCAGAGCGCCTACCCAAGCTCATCAGATGCTTCTGAATCTGAGATGAGCCTGAAGATTTTTAAGTGTGATGATGTTTTAGTTCATGGAGAGAGTTGTTTATATGGAATTCAAAGTGTGACTAAATGGGCCCTTCACTGAAAGCATTTGCAGATCAATTCAAAGATTACACAAACAGATAAGATGCAATTCTTTTCCTTAAAAGGGTTTTTTAACCCTTAAAAAGAAGGTTGAGATAATGGTTCAGATTCTCCTTAGGTGTTATCCTTGCTGAAAACATGGTGTTACAATGCATTCATTTTTATGTTCAGCTTTTTAGAAATTTTAACCTTATCCACTGGTGCTGTTTTGAACAGGTACAGGATGCTTGTTTACCTAAAGTATTGCTTTTCTGGTCTTGCTTTCCCTCCTGGTATGTATTTCAATTTTCAAAAGTGGAGTTTCCTTTTCCTTGGCTCTTGCTAGAGTAATAGGCTGTTGAGCACTTGGAAGTCTGATAGCAGTGAAGAGTCTCGAGTGTTGCTAAATATCTATAATAAAACTTATATCAGAGGTCCCTTCTATGGTTAATCTTCAGGGAGGATATCTAGCATAGGTTATTATTGCCTTGCTTTTATCTAAATTTCATTCCTTTTTCCTTTTTTCTCCATATGCAATTTCTCTTGCTTATGATTCTGCAGGCTGTGTTTTGTTTTTCTATTGATTGTATACTGAGTCTCTGTCTACTGATATCGATAAACAAAGGTGTGGCTATCGGTATTTCTGACAGCTCACTTTGGACGGACGCAGTTAGATCTTTGAGGCGTGATATTGAACGGCTTATGAGCATGTAAAGAAATGGGAATGACATTTGCATGTACTTAACCATGTTTGCTTCAAGTAAACTACCTTAGTTGCTGAATATATTTTTGAAGACTCAGTTGTTCGTTGTTTGTTTCATAGGATTGTGTGTACTTTTCTCCTATCTTTCTGACTTTTTTGTGTCCTCTTTATGGAACCCCCCCTCCCCCCAAAAAAAAGGAAAAAAGATCAATATAAGTAATCTCTGCACTACCGTGCTGGTTATAAATCCCTTTTATATATGTTGCAAGCTAAGCCTATTTTCTTTGCTTCTTCTCCTCTTCTTCTTGATGTAAAGTAGAAACTATTGTTGCTAACCATTATCTCTGTTGTTTTCCCTATAAGATAGATCTTGTTCTAGTGAAGCTTAAGATTTGTTTTTTGCAGGACATGGAAGTATTTCCCCAACCCGCCTTCCCTCTCTTAGGGCGGAACTTTTGCAGTTTTTACTGGAAAAGTCAGAAAATTCAAGAGTGTTGTCTGAAGGAGTCTACTGTAATTTGTATCATCTCTTAGAATTAGACACTGAAGCTACTTTAGATGTTTTAAGATGTGCCTTTGTAGAAGATGATATCCAAAAATCCAATTTTTCTGCACATGACTCAGCCAACCAAGTCGTGGAGATGGGATTTGATCCTACCAGGGAAAACAAAGTGGTTCAGGATTTGGTAAATGCTCTCATTTGTATCCTTGATGAGGACATCTTTCAAGTAGATGGTCAAGGAGGGTCTAATAATAAATCTGCAGATGCCTGGCCTTCAAGAATAGACATTGGACACGTTTATGAGTTCCTTGCATCTTTTGTTACGCGTGAAAGAGCAAAGATTCCAAAAGACATATTGAACCGGATTTTAGAGCACTTAACATCAGAAAATGCTTCTCTTCCGGGAGAAGAACGTAATAAAATGAGAGAAAAACAGGTACTTTCCCTTTTGGAAACAGTGGCTGAGAATCAGTGGGACACGTCTTACGTCTTATGCCTATGTGAAAAGGCACGATTTTATGAGGTATGTTTGCTATCTGTAATTATGAGCTGAAAGGTATACTCCTTTTTCGTTTGCAAAATCTATCAGTGTCTATTAGAGCTAAGAGATCTGCTCCTTATTATTAGGTTTGTGGCTATATTTATACTATCCAAGATCAGTATATTGCTGCTTTGGATAGTTATATGAAAGATGTGGATGAACCTATACATGCCTTTGCCTACATCAACAATGCTTTGCTACATCTCAATGACACTGAGCATGCTGATTTTCACTCAGCAGTTCTTTCTCGAATTCCAGCACTGGTTGACTTGAGTAGGTAATGCTTCTGCTGACTGTGAACTTTCAGGCTCATCTCTCGTGGATGTTCTTCTATCTAATTGCTTCTTATTTGAATACAGAGAAGGAACATTCTTGTTGGTTATTGATCATTTCAGTACAGAAGGTTCACAGATTCTCTCTGAACTGAACTCCCATCCAGAAAGCCTTTTTCTATATCTAAAGACAATAATTGAAGTACACTTCTCTGGGACCCTTGATTTCTCATGCTTGAGGAGGCGTAATGCTGGTACCCCCGATGGAACAAGTGGACATGCTCGGTTAAGAGGAGTTGAGACGTACTTGGGGAGAATCTCTGATTTCCCTAAGTATTTGCGCAACAATCCTGTTCATGTCACTGAGGACATGATTGAACACTATTTTGAGGTGACTGCTACACATTTAAATTGTACTCGGATTTTGTAAATGTTGCCCAAGTGATAATACATATACCCGTCATTTCTCTGCAGGAGTTGTTTATATTTGGTAGCAGGATGTTTTTTGTAGATATTCTTTTATGCTGTGGTTCTCGAACATGACCTAGGAAAACATATATTCTCTGTTAACAAAGAACAGCCATAGCATTTTGAGTTCCCGTTGGGGTGTTGCATCATCGCCCTTCTCAAGCTCTATGTTATGCTTATCGTTATGCATGCAGCAATTGCTATCCTCTATATACGAGACAGAATGCTGGTAGGACATATGAAAGTGAATCCTAGTCAAGGAAAACACCAACGAAATGGTTTAAATGAAAATGGGGAAACGAGAAGATGGAGTTCTTTTTTGAGATTTTGGTGTAAACAACCTTGTTCAGGCCTCATAATCTTTGATGTTTTATCGCTTGTACAACTGTCAAAGGAGGTGTAGGTGCTAAATGCCTTTAAGCTTGTTAAATCACCGAGATATCCTGCACCTTTTTGTTTGCATTGGAGTACGAACATTTCTTGTTGGTTGCAAAGTTCCTATGCTCTTTAGTAACTTGATTGTGATACTCAGGTCTTTAATCTTGCACCTTATTTCTGCAGTTACTATGTCGATATGACCGCCATTCAGTTCTTAAATTCTTGGAGACATTTGATAGCTACCGGGTGGAGCACTGTTTACAACTTTGTCAGGAGTATGGAATTACAGATGCGGCTGCATTTTTGTTGGAAAGGGTTGGTGATGTTGGGAGTGCTCTCTTGCTTACACTGTCGAGCCTCAGTGAAAAATTTGAGAAACTCGATGCTGCTATGATAGATGCCACTTCTGAGGCGACACGAGGCAATTCCTATAGCTTGGGACATTTCAGCACAGTATTAAGAATGGAGGAGGTTTGTGCATTTTACCTTTTTGTGCTGAGGTTTCTGCTTAACTTTCACATTTTGGCCCATTAAATGAATTAGGTGCAGGTGAATGATATACGGAGAACATTGGATCTTTGTATTGGATTATGCCAGCGTAATACACCTCGTTTGAATCCTGAAGAGTCAGAGACCCTGTGGTTCAAATTGCTTGATTCGTAAGTTGAATATGATCCATATATTTTCATCATTCAATGTGACATATCTGCTGCCTTCTTTGTTTTATTTCTTCTTGACAGTTGCCATCTTTATTGTCTCTTGATATCAGGTCCTCCTATTAGCATTTTAAGAAATGGTCTCCATCATGAGCCAATCATGTTTCCATTTGCATTTCATGCCCAAAATTTGATGCATGGAGTGTGGAAAAGTTCAGTATGATGCAAGAATGTTACCTCTAAAACATAAGGAAAGCAACTTGTTTGTTTGTGTAAAGATATAACTAACTTAAGTGGTTTCAGTTTTCTAATTTGTTATTTTTCTGGTCTTGGGGTCCACACGGGCATTCCTTGAGAACTGCAGCTTCTTAATTGTGCATCACGTGCAAGATTTTTGGAAGTTTCACACCCTTGACCTGTTTAGTAACACCTGTGACACCCTGCTTCTACCTCAATGACACCCAACTGATTTGCAACAGCAAATTAGTTCCTTGCCTGCGACCCGTCATGCACTGCTTGAAAAAAGCAGACTATAAGGAGTGCTACAGTAACTGCTGCTCTTGTAGAAGTTTTGTTGTCTATAGACATGGGTGCATGTCTTATGTCATCCAAATGCGATTTCTTCCATTTTGATTGTTTATCAAGAACTCTCTCTCTCTCTCTCTCTCTCTCTCTCTCTCTCACTCTCACAGTTACTACGTCTTAATGTCCAGGTTTTGCGAACCATTACTGGGCTTACCTACTGGCAAATTTACATCCACGGAAGTGAATAATGATGGAATACATAGCAAATCCCAGGATGATGATGCATCACCTATAATTAAATGGACTCTGAATTCTCATGGAGGTGCTCCTATTTTGAGAAAATTGTTATCTCAATTCATCAAAGAAATCGTCGAGGGAATGATAGGATATGTTCGGCTTCCAACTATCATGTCTAAACTCCTTTCTGAAAATGGTAGCCAGGAGTTTGGTGATTTCAAACTTACCATTTTAGGGATGCTCGGGACCTATGGCTTTGAAAGAAGAATTCTGGTACAATTTCTACTAAATTTGCATTCATATTTAGTTTTTGCAATTAATGCAATCTGAGTGTTAGAAATTCTTGCAGTTAGTCATCTGTTCTTTTAATTCCAGCATTACTGTGCAGCCCCTGTTAATTATACCTTAAAGGGGAGGCAGAACTTCTAGTCAGCGTATTATTTTGATTCATGGCTGGAAATAGTTGAGGGATGAAGCTCAATAGTTATCTACATAGTTTTTTTTTTTTTTGGTCAGAAGTTATCTACATAGTTTAAACTGGTAGTTATCCATAAAACAGGAGCAGCATTCCCTGTCTCCTCATCTGCATAGTCCTCCCCATGGCTTTTTTGGCTGTCTCTCTATCAATTGGGCAGGCATTACTTGGTTGTGGTTTTCATGCCTGATGGTATGTCTTAGTTTTTGTTGTTTTTGTCCTTCCACTGCAGGATACTGCTAAGTCCTTGATAGAGGATGACACATTTTATACTATGAGCGTGCTGAAGAAAGGAGCATCCCATGGGTATTCCCCTCGAAGTATAGTGTGTTGTATATGCAATTGTCTTCTCAACAAGAATTCGACTAGCTCCACAGTTCGTGTGTATAATTGTGGCCATGCCACTCATATCCAATGTGAAATTACAGAAAGCGAAACCTCAAGCAAAGGATTGTCTTCTGGGTGTCCAGTCTGTTTGCCTAAGAAGAAGAGTCAGAAATCGGGAAGTAAATCAGTCCTTGGAGAGAATGGTCTAGTGAGTAAGCTCTCATCAAGACATCAACAGTTGCAAGGGGCTAA
Organism: Eucalyptus grandis; assembly: GCF_016545825.1. Classification (NCBI taxonomy): domain Eukaryota; kingdom Viridiplantae; phylum Streptophyta; class Magnoliopsida; order Myrtales; family Myrtaceae; genus Eucalyptus; species Eucalyptus grandis. The sequence continues at coordinate 39,018,775 of NC_052615.1, forward strand.
CCTACTGGTTTCACATGAGAGAATCAACGATGGACTAGACAACACTTACGGCCTTCAGCAAATATCAAGGGTAAGAGAATATCATATTGAGGTATTCTGATTTTATCATCTTTCATCCACGGTCAAATATTTCTGATGAGCCATGTTCAAATTTGTGCTTCAGTTCGACATATTGAATAGTCTTCAGAAGGGCCAGGAATCAATTCAAATTGAAAGCCTACCTCAGTTGAGGCTCGCACCGCCTGCTGTTTACCATGAAAAGGTGAAGAAGGCGACTGACTTTTTAACAGGAGAAAGTAGCAGTGATCTTACTAAGGCAGAAAAAGAGAGTAGAAAGAGACAGCTTAGGGACCTCAAAGCAAAGGGATCATCAATTCGTTTTCCACTGAAAACAAATATATTTGGTGAGTTGTGGCACTAGTTTTTATCGTCGCTTGAAAACTTGAAGAGCTAAGCTATAATGGTTAACTCGGTCCTGACAAATTAGAAATGCTTCTGCAGGAAAGGAGAGAACCAGCAGCCGCTGATGGCCTAACAAATTTAAATATGTGAATTATTTAATTTAATTTTTTTTACAACTGATGGCCTTGCCCCAACCCAATTGTATTGCTTGCTTGTACATACTAAGATGACATATGCAATGTCATATGTAGGCGTTAAAATTGTGTATAAGAGCACGATGTTGGTTCTCTGTCGTTCAAAATTTATAGAGGAATCATTACACAATTTTTCTATGCATATGTGCCTTCTTTATGTCTAGTAAAATCCCGAATCTAAGGTAGGGCTCTAAAGTACTCGAAAAAAAGAGAGGGTTTATATTATTAAAAATTCTGAGCAGACCTCTCATGATATATCTACCTTAAAATTTTATTTTCTGTGATGAATTTACCTGTTGTATGTAACTAATTCTTCCACAAGCTAGTCCACTAGAGGAGGTTACGCTAATCACCCTGCTTCATTACTCTACCACTTCCACCGCATTCGCAAATGGCACGTCTTTTGTCCTCAAATATTCTCATACGATAACAAACGAAAATCGAACTTCTCTCCCGCTTCTTTAACATTCCCAAGCATAAAATTCATACACGAAACACGGAGTTCTCTCATGCATATTATCAATTTTAAGCATGTATCCACTACCACGTCTCTCCCTCTCCTACGCGTGTGCCTCCATTACTCCTTCGGAACCGGCCTCTAATTTGAGGCTGACTATGGTCACCGTGGTAGCTCAAAGCCAAATTAAGGTCAATCGCCTTGATCTAGAGGCCATGGGCAATCTCTGCTAGCCCTAATGAGCTTGAGGTGGACATTGCACTAAATTAGAAACGATAGGAGAAGAACAATAGAAGTATCAAAACTTTTGTATGGTGCAAATTTGAGTCCCATATCGGGGTAAAATCACTTATTTAAGTATCACTTCCAGTTAAACATCCTATGTGGAATTTTTTAATTTTTTAATTTTTTGTTTTTATTTTTAATTTTGCTTTTTTGACCTTTTTATTTTTTTTTTTTTTAATTTTAAATTAAGGGTAGGTGAGGGTCATTGACAACCCTTGCACCCTTGCCCTTGATTGCAAAGGCACTGGGCAAGGCAGCGAGGACCCTTGCCAACTCTAGGTGGCCTCACTTGCAATTGATGTGGTTGCGATGCCCTTGCTAGCTCTATATGACATCACTAATGGCTGGTGAGGCCCTGACGCCCTCACCTAGGGCCTTTGTGGCTCACCCCTTCACCTAGATTTGGCTATGAAGGCTATGGGTTAGGGCATTGCGATCTCGTCGGCCTTAGGTGAAGCAATGTCGCCTACGGCCACCCGGGGCTAGTGAGGGCCCTTGTAGCTTCACTAGTGGCCGGCGAGCCTGTAGGTCTTTGCAGCCAAGGGTGAGGGTTTTGCAAATGACAAGGGTCGCCGGTGACCCTTGCTAGACCTAAAGAAAAAAAGCGAAAAATAAAAATAAAAATAAAAAACAACAACAACAACAATAATATTTCAACTATTAAAATAATATTAAAAAATTGTCTGTCACATCGGTGAAGCCACGTCGAGTGGCTAGTGTTCATGTTGGATTTTCTAGCAAGACAAATTAAAATTGGTACTTGAGTGAGCGAAAAAACAGTTTTTACACTTAAGTGAGTAACGTATGAAAGTTTTGACACTTCTAATGTTTTTTTAATCTAGAAACGATTGTTTGTATCATCCAATTTGCAAATAACAATCTTCATTTTCTTACGCTGCTCTTGAGGCATTTATGTACTCGATATTTTTAATCTATGTTGGGAAGAACGGATCCCCGAAAACCGGATTCGACACTAAATCGAACCCTTAAAGCAATGCGGAAGACGAAGCCCGGGAAAAACACGTATCACTGATTGTAAAGCACACCACGGATTCGAGCGTACCTTGTTAGCCACAGATTAGACACCGACGCCGATAAGAGGAAGAGAATCTGGCCTTATTCGATCCGATGACGCCTTGAAGGGAAGAAAAACGCTTACTGGTTTTTTTTTTTTTGGAGAGAGAGAGAGCGCGCAGCAGAAGACGTACGTACCTTTTTTGTTTTTCAACCGGTACGTTCTCTCTCTCTCTCCTCCCTTTTATATGTCCCTCCATCCACGGGCCGTATTCCCGTGGGTCGGGCTTTTTGGGCCCAACTTGGGCGGACGAGCCTTAAGCCCATTACTAATAAAACCATCATCTCCCACTCGCACATGGTGGGCCGAACAGATTCTCTTTACCTCTCTTCAACATTCATACGGTGAATAATCCGTGCGACCAGCATACTTTGAGAGCTCGTTGCCATACATTTGTTAGGAATATATAGCAGCTTATAATGGGCATCACACTCCGAGTAGATTTAGTATGCAGCACCCTAGATCGATTGATCACATTTATATCTCTCTTGATCTCTTTTAAACAATGATATATATATATATATATATATATATATATATATGTATTCACAATTATGATTATCACAAAGACAGTCATAATTGGTTAACCGGTGAATACAAAAACCACAATGTGATTCTCCAAAATCGATCTTTCTCTTCCCTTCAAACTCTCAATTTTAGTTCAGCTTGCTTTTCTAGAAATGCCCCATTAGATCGAATCAACTCATGACCATTGGCAACATCCTAAGATAGCAAACACTAAATAGAAATCTTGAGAATAAGGCCCCGTTTGGTTCGGCTTTCCCAAGGGGCTTTGCGCCCCCAAAGCCCCTTGGGGAAAATTTTTTGCGTTTGGTTCGGCTTTTCAAGTTTGCATTGAGCATTTGGAATGCTAGTCTAGGTTTTAATGAATTTTTTTATTTCCAATATTGCCCTTATTGATATTTGTGTTTTCCTTTTTTGCCCTCGAAAAGTACTGTTCATCGTCTTCTTCCTTCTCTCTCACGAAGCTCAGCCGGCGAGGGGCGCTCAGCCGTGAGCGGCCGATCTCGGCTACTGGGGGCCGGATCGGCCGCCGCCGGAAGCCTCGCCGAGGTCGCACGACCTCGGGCGAGGTGGCCCGAGGTCGGGCGACCTCGGGCGTCCGCCGGGTCGCGCGACCCAGTCGCTGCGTCTCTGGGTCGCTCGACCTCGGGCGGTGTCGCTCGAGGCCGCGCGACCTCAGCGGTGTCGCCGAGGCCGCGCGACCTCGGGCGGTGTCGCTGAGGCCGCGCGACCTCGGCGACGCCCGGGTCGCGCCCGAGGTCCCGCGCCCGAGGTCGAGCGACCCGGGCGACGCCGTCGACGGCGACGGCGACGCCGGCACTCTACCCCGAAAACGACGGCGAGAAAATCCTTCCTGAAACCCGCGACGATCGGAAGAAGATGACGACGGCCGCGAGTTCAAGAGCGCGCTACCTGGAGGCCGGAGAAGGATCGGAGGGAGAAATCGACCCAGGCGATGTCGCTTGAGGTCGCGCGGCCTCAGGCGGAGTCGCCTGGGTCGCTCGACCTCGGGCGGCGTCGCCCGAGGCCGCCCGACTCGGGCGTGGCTGGGTCGCGCGACCTAGGGTGTCGCCTGAGGTCGCCGACCTGAGGCGAGCCGCCTTCCCCCACCGCCATCGCCACCGCCACCAGCCACCTCTCCATCGCCACCAGTCGCCTCCCCACCACCACCAGCCCCACCGCTGCAAACAGCATCTCCTCTTCCCTTTCTTTTCCTTTATTTTTTTCCTTTTTCTTTTCACCTCAAAACTACTTTGCAAAATATACACAAAAATGAGTTCCCAAACACACTTTGCATTCCCCAAATGCCCATTCTCTCAAGATACTTGGGAAATGCAAAGCCATTTCCCCAAAGTTGAACCAAACGGGGCCTAAGTAAGAGTCATGAGGGGACTAAAAAATTGAGAAACTCTTTTCCTCAAGAGTTTCACACGACATAAAAGTTGAGATCAAACTTTTGCCACTCTTATTGGTCGTTTCATGCATACGTAGTATGAAATACGTATTACGGTATTAACTTCTTTCCCATGGAGCGTATGTCTACATCTTCAATACCGTACAGATGATTATTCAGACATACCAAATGTCTAACTTGAGTTCACGTATCTACTCATTCACAAAATTCATTAGAACTCACATCTGACATTATAGACAGATAAAGTAAAATATGTGGGGTATTTTACTTTCGGACATAGTAAGTATTATGTCCTCATCTTAACACCCAGTTAAGGCGACATACGTATTTTAAGCTTGAGCTCTCGATTATCACCTAGATAATAAGCTTAAAACAGTCTCATCTCTATTTATCACATAGTAAATAGAGGCGATTACCCGTGTGAGTGGGCTAATCTTATATCTGTCCGACATACTTTCTTAACTTAAAATAATGCACTGAGCATTAAGATGCATAAAGATCAAATAAAGATTCATAGGCATTAATGATGAAAACACAAATTCATCAAATGTGAACACTTAGGGAAATTACAATATTCAGTACATTAGCCTTTACGCAATCCTAGAGATTTCATATGGCCACAAAACACATCTCTAGGTATTGGCTTTGTCATAGGATCTGCTACCATTCTATGCGTAGTATGTACTCTAAGTTCACATCTTTTCGTGCAATCATATCATTGACAAAAGTATACTTGGTATCTATATGTTTGGTCTTGCCATGATATTTTGGATCTTTGGTGTACGCTTTTGCTGCTTGGCTATCGCAGTTAACCAACAATAAATCTGCAGCACTTCCAATAACACATAAATGATCAAAAAAATCTCTTAAGCTAAATACATTCTTTTATTGCTGCTGATAATGCCACGAACTTAGTTTCCATCGTGGACAAGGTTATACACTTTTGTTTCTTACTGCTCCAACATATGATTCCATTATTTGGTAAGAAAACAAACCCAGAGGTAGATTTTCTTTCATCTAAATCTCCTCTCCAATCAGCATCGGAATAGCCTTTGAGTTGTAGATCCTTTCCATAATAACTGAACGTATAATTAGCAGTCCCCTTTAGATACCTTAGTATTCATTTAACGGCTTTCTAACGTGCTTGACCTAGATTGGATTGGTATCTACTCACCATTCCAACTGCAAAACATATGTCAGGTCTTGTACACATCATAGCGTACATCAAGCTCCCAACAACACTAGCATAAGGAACATATTTCGTTTGTTCCTTCTCTTGTGGAGTCCTTGGACACAGTCTATGGCTCAATCCTTCACCTTTTGCAATAGGAGTGTTTTTGGGTTTACAATCCCATATCATTCAATTCAAAGTTGGAAGACAACCAACTCTTGACATTATTAACAAACTCCATATTACTTCCGGCAATTAGTATATCATCAACATATAATGATATGATCACAAATTGATCCTTGGATCTTTTGATATATATATACAATGATCCTCATCTATCATTGTAAAGTCATATGCCATTATGGCATTATGAAAACGTATATACCATTGTCTTGACGACTGTTTAAGGCCATATATCGACCCCCAAAGTCGACATACCTTTTCTTCTTGGTCTTTCACTATGAAACCAGCAGGTTGTTCCATATATGTTCCTTCCTCTAATTCTCCATTGAGGAAAGCAGTCTTTATATCCATTTGATATAACTCAAGATCCATACTTGCCACTATTGCCAGAATTATGCGAATCGAGATAAATCTCACTACAGGAGAAAATGTTTCTTCATAATCAATTCATTCCTGTTGATTATACTCCTTCGCCACAAGGCGAGCCTTATGCCTTTCTATCGAGCCATCAGCCTTTCGCTTTATTTTGAAAACCCACTTGTTCCCAATAGCTCAAGGCGTCCTTTTGGAAGATCAACCAGTTCCCGCACTTGGTTTGACTTCATTGACTCCATCTCCTCTTTCATTGCATAAATCCATTTTTCCTTACTAGGGCAATTTAGAGCCTCATTAATATTTCTTGGCTCATCCTTATCTTGCGGAGCAATCATAAAAGTTTCCCTTTCAATGTCAAAACTTCGACGGGGAATACTTTGGCGACTTGTTCGCTATATGGGAGATTGTACACTTAGCACATCATTCCCATTTATGCTCCCACTCGGATTAGATAATGACGATATCATCTCATTATGTGGTTGTAATTGAGAATGAGTTGAATTCAATTCATCACTTCTCATATTACTCCCATTTGGACGAACTCCACTAATATCATTATTTTGATCGAAGGTTTCAAATAGGGGTAATCTTCCCCTATTTCGCCATTCTTAGGAAATTCATCCTCTAAGAATGTGACATCCCGTGATTCAAATTCAGTTATACTCCCACTTTCCTGCTCATCTATGAACACATACCCTTTCGAGTGTTCGAAGTATCTCATTAAAATACTCTACTTTCCTTTAGGACTCGATTTCCCAAACTTATGAGAGGACTCATGAGTATAGGCAGCACAACCCCATGACTTAAGAAAACTTAAGTCCGGTTTTCTACTTGTCCATAACTCATATGGAGTGGAACTAACTGATTTGGAAGGCACCGGTTAAGTATATAGGCAGCAGTTAACAACGCATAAGTTAGCATGCGCCATCATTGACCTAACCATTTTCAGTAGAGTTCTGTGTCTTCTCTCTGCAACACCATTTTGTTGAGGAGTATATGGAATAGACAACTGTATTTCTATTCTTTTTCATCACATTATTTTCTGAACTCATCAGATAAATATTCTCGACCTCGATCGGATCTCAATGCTTTTATTTTCTTGTCTGATTGATTTTCTACCAAGTTCATTAAACCTTTTGAAACAACTTATTACTTCAGATTTATGAGAAATCAAATAGACATATCCGAATCGAGTATAATCATCTATAAAAGTGGTGAAATAAACAGCCCAATGCCTTCTTCTCACAGTCATTTAACCACAGACGTCAGAATGGATTAAATGCATAGGAAATTCAACTCTTTTACTTTTTCCAAATGGTTTCCTTGTCATTTTCCCTACTAGGCAATGCTCACATATGAGCAAATCGACTTTTTCAATGTTGCCCAACAAGTCTTCTTTGGCTAGTCTATTCATACATTATTGGTCAATATGACCAAGTCTAGCATGCCACGCATTCACATCATTATCATATGAAGTAGAAGACGTGAAATAAGGGAATAACATATATTGACATCACCACAGTCAACATTTAGTACAATAAAACCATCTAGAAAGTGACCATAATCATAGTAGTTTGTATCCAAATACAAATCTACACCGTTATTACGGAAGTTCACACTAAAACCAAGCTTAACCAACATCAAAACAGACACTTAAATTTCGACGAATCTCCAGAGCATTTAGAACATCTTGTAGGAACAAGGTGTGCCCACCACACATGTTCAGTTGGCAGGTGCCAATCCCTTTAACTTCAGTTAAGGTTGTTTCCCACATAGATCCACTTAGTTCCGGTTGGTATTCGTCGGAATTCCACGAAGGATCCTCTATCCTTCGCTACATCTTCTGTTGCTCCCCGAATCTACAGTCCACAAAGGATTGGATTCAGTCTATAAAGCAGAACTTGACACAAAAGCAAAGTTTTCAAATGTACAAGAGGTGTATACCATCTTTGGCTCATGACAGTCGCGAGCATAGTGACCTCTATTGTCACAATAGTAACATCTCACCCTTGACATTTTCTTCACTTGAGGACGTTTTCCTCTCTCGTGTTGATTAACTCTTGATCTCTTGCAATAAGGACTTGATCCTTTGCATTCCCACATATTGAACAAATCAATACGTTTGCGCTTAGAGCTCAAAGCCCTTTTATGAGCTAGAACCATCATTGCAAATATCTATTTTCTGCTCACATGCCGTCAAGCGGTCCTCTACCAGCTCAAGGTGGCGCACAGCATCCTCAAGATCTTCCATAACATGGTCAAGAGCTTCTAGTGTTTCTTGCTTTTCCAGCACATATTGAATCTTCATATTCAATATTTCACAATTGTTGCCGTTCACATAAGCAATTACGTTCTTAGTTGCTGAATCCATCAATCTGAACACATCAGATATATATGCACGAATAATTAATGTCTATCATTTATGCATCCACTTTGCACAGACCCATCATATCAATGAATAATTTCAAGTAAGGTTTCAGAATCAAAATATCACTACGTTTCCAATCATCCTCCAAAAATCCAAACTTAAAACTATTATTAATATAATTATCTTATGCAAAATAAATTCTATGAAGTTACAAAAACTTCTACGAACTACCCACAGCTAACTACCCACAGGAATCGGTAATAACAAAAGCAACGATAATTGACATCCAATAAAATAATAATGCTTTCAACTAATACAACAATCCATTACACTAAGTAATATATCCAAAAAGAAATATCAACATAGAAAGAGATATTCAACACTAAAAAAACATCTCAAAACTAATCCAAGAAATAAATAGGGAAAGTCCTTTATAATCTATCAGTCAAAATATCTGAGAAATTTGAAGGCACATTTGCCAACCATGGAAAAACTTTTAGAGAGCTTTCATGTCGCCACCAAAGCGCATTTACTCTATGCCATGTGGCGCTCAATCTAAGGGTTGAAGTTTTGACCAACTCAATCCTATAGTACTCTCTTACAAAAGCTTCCACTAGCCTGCTATAACCCGGGACCACGTTGACCTCCCATAGCCGATCTAACACTGCTTGCCATTCAAGTAGAAGAGTGTTTATCAAAGCCGGCACCTTCTCAAAATCCGGCATAAGATAACCATTCCAGATGATTTCCTGTATTATCTGATTGACCCTGACCACGTGTGATACTAAATCACCGTCATGCCACCGATAATCAGCTAACTCTTTCATCAGCCTTTTCAGTCTAGCTCTTCCTTTGTCCGTTCTCGGGATTGCAAGTATCCTTACATAATGCATCATAGTTACTGCAACAAATGCAGAACCAATAAATGGATCACTTATAATCCACAATAAACAAAATGGAAAATACATAATTTTTCATGATTCATGCAATAAATGCAGAATAAAAAATGGATTACCTCTAACCCACACAGACATAATTGAAAAAGAAACAAATTCCTTTTTTTTTTTTTTTTTTTTTTCGGGTCAATGGTCATCGGTCAACGGTCAGGTCATCGGTCGTCGGACCGGTCGGGCCGGGTTGGACGAACCGTCCACACGTGCCGCGTGTGTGCGCAGACTGACGTCATGCAGACGTCAGCCGGCACGTGCCGTGCGCGTGCTAGGCGTCCACGGTCGGGTCGGGTCGCTGGTCGCTGGTCGGGTCGCCGGCCGGTGACCGCTCGGCCAACCATCGTTGTGCTGACGTCATCGATGACGTCACCCCAGCGGTTACTGACTGTTGGGTGACATCATGCTGATGTCAGCACGGGTTGGTCCGCCAATCGGAGCGTGCCGGTTCGCCAGCCGACGGCGAGCACGTGTCAGTTTGCCGACCGGTGCGTGTGTCGCACGCACTGGGCGAGCCAGCGCTTCTGGGAGCGTCGCGCCCACGCGTAGCGGCTTTTGGCCGCGCGTGTGGGCGCGTGCGGCGTCTCCTGGCGGCGTTCAGCATATCGCCAGACTCGTCTCGATGACCCCTTTCTTCCTATGCCATCAGAATTTGATTTTGACTTACGAAAACTCGGAAAAATGGGCGAACAGCGCTCGGGTGTCGGGATTTCTCGCCCCGATCCATACGGCCGAATTACTTTCGTGAAAAATCAATCAAAAAACATCAAACAGGTCGGGAAAACGTGAACTAGGGCTCTGACACCAATGTTGGGAAGAACGGATCCCCGAAAACTGGATTCGACACTAAATCGAACCCCTAAAATAATGCGGAAGACGAAGCCCGGGAAAACACGTATCACCGATCGTAAAGCACACCACGGATTCGAGCGTACCTTGTTAGCTACAGATTAGACACCGACGCCGATAAGAGGAAGAGAGTCTGGCCCTGTTCGATCCGATGATGCCTTGAAGGGAAGAAAAACGCTTACTGTTTTTTTTTTTTTGGAGAGAGAGAGAGCGCGCGGGAGAAGACGTGCGTACCTTTTCTGTTTTTCAACCGGTACGTTCTCTCTCACTCTCCTCCCTTTTATATGTCCCTCCATCAACGGGCCGTATTCCCGTAGGCCGGGCTTTTTGGGCCCAACTTGGGCGGACGGGCCTTAAGCCTATCACTAATAAAACCATCAATCTACAACTAGAAAAGTAAATTTGATCACTTTTTGGACTTTTTAGAAATGCCTTGGACGAAATAGTACAAAGAGAAAAGAAAAGAAAAGAAAAGAAGACATGATTGGCACACATCTCTTATAGTTCGTGAGAGTTTAAAAGAATTTTGTGTGCGTTTACATGTCGTGTTTATCATTTATTTGTCGATATCGGGTTTGTACATTCCACCTTTAAACGCAAAGGTTTATGAAAAGATGATGTGATAGAACTTAATTTTTAGTTCATGGACAACAAATATTAATATCTTACTCGACTTAAATTCGCAAAGACAGCTGCGCATGCTTAAGAGCGTAGTTCTTTACTACGACAAGAATAGAAGAGTTGCTGACCTATGAAAGAAAACAAAAAATCAATATTAAGACCATAGTGATCAAATGCTAAGTTTTATAAATGCTCAATCAAGTCCAGACGATTCTTGAAATTGAGAGATTAAAAATTTTACGAATGAAGTCAGGATATTTGCCATGAGATGGTAATTGAATTCGATGCATAGTCTCTCGATCCAATTTGAGGCATAACATTTCAGTAAGGGTCGCTTTAGGAAAAAGGCTTCTACGCGTCCACGTAGGCGGAGGCAGCCGTCTCCTATTAGTCTGGTCTAGAGAGACCCCCCGCTTGTTTCCGTACGGGCTGGTGGACCTTCCTTCTTGGGCACTTGGACGAGAATGGTCGATGGAGTTGGGATGAGTGGCCACGTCGGAGGGCGGGCCCACGTGCACCGCTGGATGCGCTTTTACGGACTTAACCTCGGTCTCAGTTTGTGGTCGACGTTTCGAGATGGGCGCGGGGGCGGGGCCCACCCCCTCCACACAAAATATTGAAATCCTTTTTATTAATATTAGGGGTGGCGGGGGGGCTTTGGTTTGGGTTTGGGGATAGGAAAAAGCGCAGGGGGGCAGGGGAGCTTTTCCGGGGAATCATCCGCTAACTCTCCGCCACGTGGCGCCATCCCACGACGCCCTCCCGTGCGTTGTTGCCCACTCGCTCCTTCGCAGCCTCAAACCAATAATGCGGGGAGTTAAAAAAATAAAGAAAAGTAAAAGGAAAACCACAAGAAATAGTAGTGGCTGAGATTTGCTCCCACCCCCGAAAACTCGAAGCTGGGACGAGGAGGAGCTGCTGGCTGTTTGCTTCTTCTTCCGCTTCCGCTTCTGCTTCTGCTTCGGCTGCTTCCTCCTCCTCCACTTCTTCTTCTTCCCACCGAAATATTATATTGTCCGGTGATGGCTTGATCAGAATCGTTTCCACACACACACACACACACTTGTTCCTCTCTCCCCACAGGTTCTCTCGCGTCTCCTCTCTCCTCTCTTCTTTCTTTCTGCTGTTTGGATTATTAGATCATAGATGATGAGAAGATGTCCGATGCTTTCAGCGGCCTCGCGTCGATCGTCAGCTTCGGTGGAGCGGCGTTGCTGCTGGTGCTGCTGGTGGTGCTGCTGCTGGCCTGACGACATGGTCTGATCTCCGATCCTTTCGGTGAGGATTGTCAATTACGGACCCCGTTTCTTCCCTCTCCCTCCCTCCCTCCCTCCCTCACTCCCACCCTCAAAATCTCGGTGGCTTTCTCTTTTGCTCTCACCAGTCACGCTTCCTTGTTTTCGTCTTGTGCCGGACTTTGGGAATGAATTGCTCTTTTCCTACTTTCAGCGCACTCCCCCCCTCTACGAACTAAGACACGTCTACTTGCGGTGTAGAAAAGCGTAGACGGATCTCTATCGGTTGCTGTCGTTTTCTCTCTTTTGCAGTACTAGCTCTTCTTCCCCCCCGCGCCTTCCTCGCCGCGGCGGCGGCGGCGGCGGCGGCGGCGGCTTCGTTTCGCCTCTCGTTCGATCTCCGTTGTCGCCATGTCCGAAGAACCGAGAGAAGGTCCCTATTTTGCCCGTTGCTGCTGATCAGTGAGGATTTGAAGCGGCGCTAGCGTTTGAGGTCCGGTCATGGACACCTACTCCTCCGGAGAAGACTTAATTGTTAAGGTCTCCGCAGTTCCCTCGCTCTCCTTCTCTCCAATTATCCCCCCATATTTGTTCCCAAAGCCTCTACTCGGATCGTCCTTTTTGCTCGCAGACGAGGAAGCCTTATACTATCACCAAGCAGAGAGAACGATGGACAGAGGATGAGCATAACAGATTCCTAGAAGCCTTGAAGCTCCATGGACGAGCTTGGCAGCGCATCGAAGGTCGTCATTCTCCCTTTCCCCTTCCCTTCATTTCTCTGCTCGATCTGTTTTAAGTTGTGTCCTGAATTGTCTTCTCTAGGGAGTTACTCGGTGTGCGTATATCTCTGGAGTTTCTCTTGATTGGACATCTGCTTGTTCTCTTCTTTGGTGTTTTCGCTCGGTTTTGCAGAACATATTGGAACAAAGACTGCGGTGCAGATCCGGAGTCATGCACAGAAATTCTTTTCAAAGGTCTATTGGTACCCTCTCACCTTTTTTGCTGCTGCACGCCTTATATAGTTGCTCAGATTATTACTTCTTGTTATTAGCAGCAACTTTGTTCCTGATATGACAATCGTGATATGGAGTGAACTTCCAGGCATGTTTGCTTCCTGTTGTTGGGATGCTGTAGATTTTGGTTGCGTGCCAAACATCGTGGATGCATGTCAGTCCTGGCCTCCTTTTTGGTAGATTAGACGAGTCAATCCATGTGTCCATTTACGTTGAGTTCTCGTGCGTATTTAGCTCGCATAGAGTATGTTGTCGCATGATTATATGTTCGAGATTGGCCACCGCTCTCAAGTTTAGGTTTCATGGCCTTACATGTTTACTGGTAGTCACCCATGTGCAGCAGCCTGTCTTTAATGAATGAAGGGGGACAGACAGAGAAATCTCAAAGAGGTTGGATATGAGGATCAAAGCAAGAAGGTAGGTGTTGGTAAATAGGAATTTCAGAAATATAATTGATAAAGCCTGAATTGAAGAGACAGTGACGCATGGGCTAAAGAACTTGATCTGAGGATAAGTAAGTTGATATGGGCTGAAGAACTCGGGTTGTATTGAGCTTTTAGTGCCTATGCCTCTAAGGTGATTTACGCAGAGGGTTAAGGACAATTTTTGGGATGCATTGAGAGGATAATTTTGGTAATGGTTAGGGGAATAAGCTTTTCAAAGAGATATTACTGTCTACTCACACCTGGGAATTGATATTGGTTCCTACAGCATGGTCGTAAGCTAAAGATGTAAAAACAAGAATCCTGGAGGTTGTTTTACATTTTGCTTCATTTTTGTAATTTGTTGTATTATTTGGATGGAAAATGCATACTATAGAACAAGGGAATATCGTGCTATTACCTTTTTAGTTCGATATACATTGTGGAAGCTTGATTGAACCTTGTACAAGACTATTAATGAAGTCTGACTAGGCACGGATCAGAATTTAATAGGTAGTGGTCCTAATTGCAAATTGTCCAGATGTATGTTCGATATACATTGTGGCCATGTCTGTAACTGCTTAAGCTTTTGGGAAGATGTTCGAACTGGTGTAAGAGCTTCATGTCAAGTGTTCAAATTTGAGCTCCTCTTATCGTTGTTTGATTTGATTGAATCCACATCTTATGTTTCATGCCTAAGGTTCGAATTACAGGCAAAGAATGTCAAGATATGTGTTTGATGTGCATCTTGGCCTTGTTTTCTGGTAGCTTAGGTTGAAAAACTAACAGTTGCTCAACAAAAACATAATAATAATTTTATGAGGAAAAAAATTGAAACTTATCCCGGAGGGAGCTATAAGGCTATTTAAAAAATTAAACCTCAAAACTCAGGAGATTGGTACCTAGCTCAAAAAATGAGGGAAGGATGTAACAGCTTCACCAATGGATAGATGAATATAAGAATAGGAGATTGTGGTTTTGATTATATTCATATATATGGGATATAAATATGAGTACATATGTGTAATAATAAATTTTTGTTGAAATAGATGTATTGACCATGTGATTTTATTGAGTTTAAAAGAGTATGCTCAATATTTGTTACAGACTTGATTCTGGATAGCATAAGTTTTGGGAAGAAATTTTGCCTAAAATGGGAGCTCACTGCTAAGATTCAAATCCTAAAGTTTCTTTTCTTGTTATATTACCTATTAATACTGGCAGAGTTTGTTCCTTCCTCTTGTTTGTATACACAAGGTGATTGCTTTGACATTTATTCAAGTCTAAGCTCGAGTTGCTTGTGAGTGAGGGTACTTACCAAATATGCTCCCTATATATAGGAGTTTCTTTTCTAGTAGCTCAGTTTTGGGGAAAGTATGGTCATCTAAGTATAAAAGTGTGGAAGTTTCCTGGGAAGGTGATAGTAGGGAGGCACAAGAAAAATGCGAGGAGATCTTGAGGGCAATAGAGATTCATGATAAGACTGAAATCACTTTCTTCCTCTAGAATGATGACGTTGTTAGTGGAAATGCTAAATACCATACGACAGAAAGTAAGATATTTGAAAGCAATCCTTTTAAAGAGACTAGAAGAAGAAAAGAGAGGAGAAGGAGAAGGGGGCGGGGGGGGGGGGGCAAGTAACTGAAGAGTATGTTCGCAATGTATTATTTTTGTGAAAAATCTTTATTTTTCTGTATATTCTTTGTTGTCACTGGAAAGTTTAGAATATCTGGCAGCATTGGTCATAGAGTTGCTTGTCAACCTAGCATTTGGACTGGTGTGATGACATCAGATGCATGATATTTTTCCTTGAGAAAGGCTGAAAATGTCAATTAAATAAATTCGAATATAAGAAAATAGCATATTATAAACTTGCTTGAGAGGACCCCATCTAATTTCTTATGTTTTAAGAGAGTTACAGAAGGCACTCTGCAAATTTCAGCTGCAGACAAGCTGATATTCTTAAATCTTTTTGCATATGAAAAAGCTGGAGGCTATCATGAGATAAGATCAAGGTAGGGGTTAGTTGCCAAAGATCTGAATCAAGTGCTCTCAATGGGAGATAATTTTGTCTTCAATCACCTTTCATGAAATTTAAAATCTGGAGCTAGTTGTAAGTGATAACTCATCCCAAGGGGTTTGAGTTAAGTGTCAGAAATGCATACATATCAATTTAAAATTGGACAATGATAAAGGTAATGCCCATCTGAGCTGAATTGCCACAAGTCATAATTCATCCTGGGGGTTTTCAGTTGATGGAAGTAAGATATGTATCATTATAATTTTTTTTCCTTATATATATATTGGTAAAGTTATATTCTTATATTTTCTTTCTGAGGTTCTTCAAGAAATGGAAATATTGTCTTTCTGCCTGTGCTACCTTTCTCTACAGCAGCCACTGCCATATTCATGGAATAATAATAGGCTATTGGGATTTTAGGAGCATACTTGATCTATTAATAGAAACAGTTTGTGCCTTGGTTAACCAAACCTAAGTGAATCGCTTCCAGTTTTGTGTTGTAGAGAGACTGAATTTGAAATTTGAAAGTGTCCCTCGTTGAAAACTGCAGTATATTCAATGTTTGTTCTACCCTTATAGAAGACCCGTGTGATGCATGTAAGTCGATCTTATCTTTTAGTCTCTTCTTTGAAGATGTTAACAAATTGAAATACAAAATTGTGGCATATTTGCCTTTGGTTCGATTCATGTTGTTTTTCAGTTCTAACATTTCCTTTTGCTTAATCCTAATGACTTTTAATTGTAATTTCTATTGATAGAACATATATATTTCTTTTGTACCCGTGAATTAAACCTCATCACAAACTTCCTCTGGTTGCTGTAAATCATTGTATATTCTAGAATACTAAAGATTATTTTACTTATAGTTGGAGAAGGAGGCAATTGTTAAAGGAGTTCCTGTGGGGCAGACATTGGATATAAAAATTCCACCTCCACGGCCCAAAAGGAAACCAAGTAATCCTTATCCTCGAAAGACTGGTGCTAGTACTCCTACACTGTCGGTAGGAGCAAAGGATGGTGGAATTTTATCTGTGTCACCATCAAATTGTGAGAAATTGGACTCAGAGACAGCATCATTTCTTGAGGTTTCCTTCTTTCTGTACTCTTCAGTTTGTTTGTGCATGGCTTTTGACTTTTCTGTCATTTTCTCCCTAGCAATATCGGTGACATTGTGTGTGCATTCATTTTAGAGAGCTAGCGGTGGAGAGAAGCTCGCAAATTCCAAAGAGAATCAGGATGACAATTGCTCAGAAGTTTTTAATCTGCCTCAGGAAGCTCACTGTTCTTCTATATCTTCAACCAACAGAAGTGTTGTTCCAACACCAGTGGGTATCCAGAATTCATGCACCTTCAGGATGTTTGTTCCTTCGTTGAAAGAGGTAAGAAATCTCATTTCACCTTTTCTGACCAATTTAGAGTTATGCGCTGGATAAATCTAACTCCAAACAGGGAGTTCAGGATAATGGGCCAAGAAAAGTTTCTAATTCGGAGAACTCTGATCGTTCGCATGAGAAATCAGTTCAATGCAGAATGGATGGATATGATGGCCCGCCAGCAGATGAGATGCAAACTGCTCATAATTTCCCGAGGCATGTTCCAGTGCATGTTTTAGATGCAAACCATACAAAGTGTACTCAGGCCCCCTTGCAGGATGTGTCATTCCAGGACTCTGCATTTGACCCAACTGGAGAAGTGAAAGCACGCCTTAACCTATTCCCAAATCAAACTCCATCTGCAGCTGGTGAAAATCAAAAGGAAGCCCCAAGAATGGATCATCAATCATTTCCGGCTTTTCATCCTCCCTTTACTCCAGTTCACCATAATGAAGATGACTATAGATCATTCCTCCACCTCTCATCCACATTTTCGAGTCTCATTGTATCTACACTGCTACAAAACCCTGCTGCACATGTGGCAGCTAGCTTTGCTGCCTCACTTTGGCCGTACCCTAATGTGGAAAATTCTGTAGTAGATTCTGCCGTATGTACTCAGGGAACTTTTCCATGTCGGCCGTCGAGCTCCCCTCCAAGCATGGCTGCACTAGCTGCTGCTACAGTGGCTGCTGCAACCGCATGGTGGGCAGCCCATGGTTTGCTTCCTCTCTGTGCTCCTCTTCACACTGGATTCACGTGCAATCCTACATCTGCTACAGCAGTTCACTCCCTGAATACTAGTCAAACTCCAGGAGTGGAAAAAGAGAGAAGAGAGTGTACCTTTGAAAACCCATGCTCACAAGAGCATTTGGACCCAGAACATTCTGAAGCTCTGCAAGCTCAAAACTCAGCTTCCAAATCACCTTTAGGAGCATTGTCAGACTCTGAGGATAGTGGAGGGGCAAGGTTAGATACAAGATCAAAAGCTGCTGATCATGAGAAGGCTGCAGTAGAGACTGATTCCCAACAAAACCAATCAAAGGGAGGAAAACCAGTTGATCGTTCCTCATGTGGTTCAAATACACCTTCTAGCAGTGAAGTTGAGACAGATGCATTAGAAAAACAAGAGAAGGGCAATGAAACACTGAAAGATCCTGATCCAAACCAATCCATTTTGGAATACTTCAATCGTCGCTGTAGAAGCACCAGCAATGTGACTGACTCTTGGAAGGAGGTGTCTGAAGAGGTGAGGGATGTTGATTTTTGAATTAAGTTATTACAATTATGATATTTCCCTTGTCATGCTCTCTCATTACGTGAAAATTGGCAGGGTCGGCTGGCTTTTCAGGCACTTTTCTCAAGAAATGTTCTGCCACAAAGCTTTTCTCCTCCTCGTGATATGAAGAACAAAGGGCAGCAGAAGGAAAATGTGGAAGAAGGTGAGCAAAATAATGGGGAGGTAGATAAAGATGTATCAACATTAGACCTCAACAGGAACATGTGTATCTCGTGTTCTTTTCATCAAGGTCCTGAGAGGTCTGGAGTTATTAACGGTGGCGAGGAAGGGCTTCTGACAATTGGGCTGGGTCAAGGGAAGCTTAGGACTCATCGAACTGGATTTAAGCCTTACAAGAGGTGCTCAGTAGAGGCCAAGGAAACCCGGGCGGCAAATGTTGGCAGCCAAAGTGAAGAGCAAGGGCCCAAGAGGATACGCTTGGAAGGGGAGCCTTCAATGTGACATTCCATAATGCATGCATTCAATGAAGGAAAGCTTTGTTATTGCATGCTTATTTTCGGTGGTATCTATTCTCGTTTCTCTGTTAATTTGCAGCTCACGAAACTTGTCGTATTACGTGTGTGTACTGATGTCTATTTCCACGTAGTTCCTATATTGAACTTGAACTCACGCAACTGCATTCGAAACTTTTTCTGCACAGAACTTCATAAGGATCACTCTGTACGACTCTCTGAACTCTTTGCTGCAATGATGTTCTTCCTATGTCACATGTCAGAATTGTTTCTTCTTGCGAGGCTAGTCTTTTTAAAAATCATTTTGTGAACTGACACGAGTCCTATGTTGGAGAACGACTTGCTTGCAAACTTTAAAGAAATTTGTCAATTGTTCTTCATGGATCAAAGCAAGTTACTTGTGGCACATATTCATCTTATCAGTCTTGAAAGTCGTTCACCCCAAAGAGGATGTTCTTCAGCCGGGTACTGATTGTTTTGCAAAACATCTCCTGGGTTCCTTAGGTCATTTATATTTGTGCAGTAGGGAGGTACACTGGTGGGACCATTCAGATCAGAATTTGGAATCGAGGTGTACCTATCCAAAGAAATAGTTCGTGAGTCAATGTCAGGTGTTATAAGGCAACGGGCATATTTAACTATTATCAAGGCTTGGGTGACATCAAAACATCCATCATGATAAAAGAAAGGGCAGGAAGAAAGAAGATTCAACGTCCAGAGGAGGATTTTGCTTTTCTTTTGAACCTGGGAGGCTCACTATGAATCTATGATCACTAACGAGATAACCAAGGAGTCAAGGAAACTTACAAATATTTTCGATAATACGCTTTAATGAATTAGACAACCCCCTGCGCAAAAAGAAGAAGAAAGCCAAGTCGTCATCGGCCACAAGTTGAAAGCCAAGACTCTGGAGGGCCATGCCGGAAGACCACTGCGTGTTAGGACACGGTTTGTTTAGGGTTTGCACGCTGTTAAGAGGATGTCTCGTGTTTGATTCTGCTGGCGCTGCTCATCGCCGGAGGGGCTGGGGACGGTCACTGGCCTTGGGCGGGGTGGGTGAGGCCTCGTCGGCAACCTCCGCCAAGCTCAGGCGAGGGTCATCGGCCCTCGCTTGGAGCCGGCGAGGGCCGGCCACCCCTGCCCAGTTGTCGGCCCTCTGATGATGGGAGGCGGCAAAGGAAACGCCTACCATTTTTTTTTTTTTTGAACGGTTTTGTCTTTTAAATAAATCTTAGCTTTTCTTTTCTATTTTTAAATCTAATTTAAATAAAAATAATTTTAAAAAAGTCACATGGAAAATAAAAATTCATTTTAAATGCTAAGTTCGCGCCACGTTAGCATTTTCCATTAAAAAGATTGATGGTGTAAACTTTAGGACTCGATTAAATCAAATTTGACAAGTTTTAGGACTCGATTGTATTTTCGTTACAAGTTTTAAAGCTTCTATTGCACTTATCCCAAATTAATATGTAAGGGTCAAATTAAATGTTTGACCAGGAGTATATAGACAATGTTTGATGCTGTCCTTTTGGAGCTTCTATATCCTTGCTCTAATTGCATGTTGACACGATAAGATTGTTGGAGTAATAACGGTAGGGAGGGATATCCTGGTTCACCTCAGACTCAGGTGGAGAAAGTAGCTTCCTGTATTTGTCCAGTCTTTCCTTTTTCAGTCGTTCAGACCCATACAAACGAGAGATCCTTGTTTAAATCCAGTCGGTCAATGAAAACGTTGATTTCGTCCGACCCACCAAAATTAACTATGGGGCCGGCCCAGTGGACCCGCCTTCATGGGAGGAATTGCCGGTGCGAAGGTCTCGGTGGGAACGTGCGTGTGATGATGTGAGGATTCGTTCGGCTGACCACCCCAACCACGCTCCCACTAGTACTACTGACTTCGAAACTCTTGACTTTTGGAGTTGGGCAAAAGCATTAAATAAATATGTCTGCACATCGGTTGTATCTCCATCTCACGTCTTTCCTTGCTCGACTCAAACACATCGATCCGTCTCGTCTCTCAGCCCCCCTCCCATCTCAGGTAACCTCATACATTGCTAGTCAAACTCATGCCATCTTCGTTCCGCAGTCCTCCGGTTTTGTTTATGTGTGTCTTCACCTGCACAGGGTCCTTTCGCTTCCTCTAAAAGATCCGAGTCCCACCAACCCCCACTGAGCAGAGATGAGTGGTGAGACCAATGCAAATGAAGGAGGTGAAGGAAGCCAATCCCAATCCCAATCCCAATCCCAATCCCAATCCCAACCTCAGACTCAGCGACCCGTTCCTCGCCTGAACGAGAGGATCCTTTCCTCTCTGTCCAGGAGATCTGTTGCTGCCCATCCTTGGCATGATCTCGAGATTGGTATTTGCCCCTCTCTTGCTTCTGATCACGCCTTCTCTTTAATGATAATCCTCTCCTCTCTCTCATCCTCGCTCGTCTGCAGGACCCGGTGCTCCCCATATTTTCAACTGTGTATGTCTTCGTTGGTCCCCTACCTTCCTTTCTCTTGTTAAAGCAGAACCAGATACTTACTTGCCCCCCCGTGTTGCTTTGGTCATGACAGGTTGTTGAGATAAGTAAGGGCAGCAAGGTGAAATACGAACTTGACAAGAAGACTGGCCTCATTAAGGCATAACCCCTTTCTCTTGCATCCTCCTCTTTTCCAGCTCCCTCAATCGAATAGTGTATGCAATAGGACCTCATGGGTCCGTCAAAACTGAGCTAGCCTCTCATGAGAAACTGCAGCCACCATTTTTGTCTAGTAACGCACCTTTTCTTTTTTCCCCAGGTTGACCGAGTGTTATACTCATCAGTTGTTTATCCTCACAATTATGGGTTCATCCCTCGCACTTTATGTGAAGACAATGATCCACTAGATGTGTTAATCTTGATGCAGGTAATCTCTCTCCTTTCAGGGCTGCAGACAACAGATTGATCATTTTGAGTCTGCTCAATCCTTAATAAAAAGATTAGTGTTAATAAATGACGACATCTCAACTTTTTCACATTCTTGCGAAGTATTGTTTGGAAAATTGCTTTATACGCTGCATCAGTTGAGGGCTTTTAAGAATAGCTTGATGTACCCTATGATAAGTACTGGGGTTGGGTAAACCCCCGACCTTTCCTTCTTCTCAAATCCTCGATGGATGGTGTTTCGTCCCAATTCCTTTGTTGCAAAACATAGGAACTTATCTACTGCGCTAGCCAGCACAGCACCACCTTTGTGTACAGTGTGTACTTTGTACTTAAAAGAGTGGGCAAGGTCCATACAGATGAAATAAAATATTCTTGGATAACCAGCACGCGTGCGCGCGCGCGCGCGCGAGAGAGAGAGAGAGAGAGAGAGAGAGAGAGAGAGAGTTCACTCAAAGAAATGCTATGTCATGGTTGCTCTGAGTTGCCTTTGGACAATCTGTTTGGCTTGGCCTTCAGGTGCAAGTGCAGTCTAGGTTACAATTTAGTGGTATGTTACTGCTTGATGCAATTCTGGCAGCATCTAATTGTTTATCTTCTATCATCTAGAACTACCTCGAAAAACTTGACTCTTGACAAACTATTCTATTGTCCCTTTAAGAAGTTGCACCTATGTTGTGTCAGTATTCAGCTAGTCTTGAACTGTTTGCACCTATAAATACAGTTGCCGTATTTACTGCTAAGTGCTAACAAGTTTTCTTTTTTCGACTGAATTTGTTGACTAAGTGCATGCTATTTTGACAGGAACCAGTCCTTCCTGGCACCTTCCTACGTGCTAGGGCCATTGGACTGATGCCCATGATTGACCAGGTACTCTAGTTAAGGTTGTTGGCTATACTGAATGAAGTGGCTAGGCTTTACTGAGAGCGTAAAATACGACGCTTGTGCTTTAAATGCAGGGAGAGAAAGATGACAAGATCATTGCAGTATGTGCTGATGATCCAGAGTACAAACACTACACGGACATCAAAGAGCTTGCCCCCCATCGCCTTTCTGAAATCCGCCGTTTTTTTGAAGATTGTATCCTTTTAAGAGTCTAGCAATTTCTGTTTGTCAAGGGATTATTTATTGTAAACTCGTGTCCTTAAGAAGTGGAACAGATAAGAAGAATGAAAACAAGGAGGTAGCTGTCAATGATTTTCTGCCCTCAACAACTGCCACTGAAGCCATCCAGTATTCAATGTAAGTCAATGATGAAACATGCCAATCAAAGTTTTGTCAATCTTACTTTTTGCTGTTTTTAAATACTAGTTCTCGTTTCTAAGATTATGTTGCAACAAGCAGGATGGGTTAGTTATAATTTGGTAGGAACATCACCTGTTAAAAATTACTTCTATGTGCATTTTGACTGTAAAAGTGGTGCCCCTGAAAAGGTATATACTTATGCATCTGAAGATATCATTAATGAATTGATTTGTTATGATTGTGGGATGCAACTCCTATCCCCTCCTGTGAATGATTTTTTTTCTTATATTACTGAAGAAACAAATTATAAAATCTTTTGAAAAGTTTTTGTCAACTTTATGACAGTACATTTGATGAGAATCTAATTTCTGGACGATTTAGAAAATTCACTCTCTTGCCACATACAAGAATGCTGATTCTCTCACACGTGCATGCATACAAGTGAGCAGGTGTGGTTTGTAAGTGAGGAGATTTAATAATCAAACTTGAAATTTTTGAATTATTGGTACAGGGACCTTTATGCTGAATATATTTTGCACACCCTGAGGCGATAATGTTGCGGGCTTTCTTTCAAGTTCAGCAAGATGTTTGACAAAGCAAAGGATGGAATATTATTGAGATCTGTTTTGGTTTTATTCATGTGGGGTTATCTGTCTCTGCCCACTTGGTTGAACTTCTGGTTAATAATCGATGACAGTGATATCCTACTTTGGTGGACTTATAATTTGCTGAGAGACTTTGGCTATAAAGAATTCTATGAACCATTGATTTTCTTATGTTTCTAGCTGATGTGTTTCAAAATTTAGGAGCTCAATTTCAGTATGATGACATTCTCTTATATTGTTCTTTTGGGGAAAAAAGAAGACAAAAGCATAGTAGCGCACAGCTAATGGTGCACGGAGTTCCTGAACACTAGCTTGACTGTATTTTGTTCAGATGGCTCACTCCCACTATGTCATGAAACTGAGTAGGGAGGGAAAGGGGGTTCGACCGTTATATAGGGTTTGCCCCTCCTGATAGGAGATAAATGGGTTGCCCGGTACAGATTTGGCTTGCCATGCATAAAATTCTCCTAGCTCTTTTAGAAAACTTAATGTTACTCCTTGCACAAATATATATTTTTTCTGAAATAGTCATCATTGCAAATCTTATGTTTAGCAATTCTTAACATTTTTTTTTTTATTATATTGTGATTGTAAGTCCGAGTTGATTTATCATATTAAATGTGACAATTTGTATGTGTAGAAATATTATTGTGGGTTTTGGATCAAATTTAAGCACGCTATGGAAACTCGACTACCAGTGAAGCTTTTTATCTTATGTTGATCTGTGGCCGGTTCGGTAATGATATAAGGCAATTAAACTATGCTTATGTTCAAGGAGAAAATGACAATATGATACCATCTATTCGATAGGTTTATATTACTTAGTGGTTGAATTTACACTAGAAATTAGAGCAATTAAATTCTGTGCGCAACGATAGTAACTAAGGACTGATCTCATCCATCATTATAAAGTCAAGGCATCACCACGACTGTGAATGTCCTAAAAAATTATGGATTGATTCTAATGAGCGCAATTTGATTAAAGCTTTTGGAGGTCACAACATATTATCCTAAAGGTGAGTGATTGGAATGACTTTTGATCTAATTTCCTATTTACTACGATCCCCAGTTAAGGAAGAATATCCTGCATATTTTGGATTTCGCAGTACCAAAAAAGTTATTGTTCTTATTTCTCTATCTACCTATTGATTATTTATAGTGCAATAATTCTAACTAGAGCAGGCCCGACAATGCCATTGAAAAAACTAAAATTTTCTTTATAAAACAAATTTTTTTGGAAAATGATTCAAAAAATCCTAAATCTACAGTACTTTTGTCTATTCAATCATAAATATTATAATTTTACCAATTGAATCTTAAACTTTTCAACATTTTGCCAATTGTCTATCCAGTTAATTTTAGCTAAAAATCACTGATTTGAGTGTTAATTATCTTATGTGGCACAATCAACTTTGACATGAATCAATTTTAATAATAATTTTTTTCTCTTTATTTATTTATTTGTTTCCCTTTTTATCCTTTGTTCTTCCTCTAGGTAATGGCTGATGATGACCAGCCAAAGGCAACCACTAGCAAGGACTACCCTCGCCGGGATTTGTCAAGGGACGACCCGCTAAAGGCTCGTGAGGGTCACACTCACCTAAGGCCAGTAAGGGCTGCCTTGCCAGGAAAAGGCGACCTCGAGCCAGCTATTACCTTTGAGCAAATTGCGCTTGATCAATTGATGTGTACATCTTCGTATATATATCGTGCGAGATAGAGTTTGGCGAGCTGATCGATACTCCACATGTGACGCTTTGTAATGGACGCTCAGAAGCTTCTCTATTGCATTGGTTTTTCAAATAATTTATTTCACAGTACGCTTCCATTTTTCCAAATAAGCTACTGCCATCAGAGATCAATTGACAATCCTAGAAAAATCCCAATCCTATCATTTGCCTCCATAAGGGCCCCCTTCTACCTTTTACTTTTCAGTCGAGCTGAGGGCAAACATTTCATAAAAATTGTTTATTAATTCCGGTATAATCAGTATCCTCTCCAATTTCTGGTGCTCTCTATGCCAAGAGAGTATATAACAAAGCAATAATGATCATAGTTCTTTACGAAAATCCCCTTCCATACTTAACAAGCGAGAGACCTCGTAATAACACCACCCCCCCCAAAAAAAAAAAAAAAAAAAAAAGATCCCTGTCGCATTGGTCAGGGAAGAGAACCAGAGGGGAAAAGTATCACAATTTGCAAATTCTTCTAGTCCGGAGAATGAATGCATATTAAGGGCCATTTATAAAAAAAGATTTTAATGTCAAGAATACCATTTGTTTAGAAGTTCCAAGAGAAGAACAGCAGCAGAATCCTTTGCCTTTTTGACACTTGGCATGGGCTCCCCCACACATTCATCCGTCCATCCCCTGTCAGTGGTGTTTACACGAACGGCGAACGTGAACCGCTTTGCATGTGCAGGGCCACCCTCATTTACACACCTGAAGGTGCATACGGATTGAACAATCAATGATCATAGTTCAGAAGTTGCAATAAGAGAGGACAAATTCAGTCTTACCTATATAATGGCATTGGCCAGTTTCGACGCAAACATATGTCGTTCAGTGTCTGCCTCGTAAATGTTTGGTTACCATTTTTCTTCTTTCCATCATTGTTCACCTTAGCATCAGATGTATCCCTTTCTTTCAGAACAGCAAGAGCATTTCGTGCAGCAAGTTTCTGCGCCATCTTTTTTTGTGGATTCTGAGCAACCCCAACCTGTACTCCATCAACAAAGACTTCAACTGTGGCCAAGTTGCCATTTCGAGAGGCTTTATACTCCAAGCCTTCAGCCTGTTGCTGGCAGCGCTCTTGCAGCTCCCTGACAGGATGCATTGGGAGTCTATCTGGAGTGACCATGGGATGCAACAAGGGCTGAAAAGCCTGTAAAAGAAAAAGACAATTCAGTACTCTAGATACTCTCTTTGTATTCACACTTCCAACAGAAAAAAAACGATGTTCACTGTTTATCAAGATTTTTTTTTTTCTTTTTATCCTTTTTTTTTGTTTTCCAAGAGGGCATATGCAAAAAGAATGCCCATAGGTCAACCAGATCAAACTAACCTTCCACACAACAGCAGTATCATGTCCACTATCAAGGAATATAGCACCAGCAATGGATTCAACAATATCGCCAAGGACTTTTGGTGCTTTACAATCCCCTAAACCAAAAGAGTTGAAACCTGGCTTTGACAATTCATCCTGAACTTCCTTTACGAAGTCCCTGATCTGAAAAAAAAGCCAAAAGACCTAATAGTCATTACCCTCATAGACAAGTCAAACAATATTGTTTACGGGTCATGTTATGTATCAAACAACCACAAAAGAAATTTAATGATGATACAACGTCACGAGCAAGAAAGAAAGAAATGAAAAACCTGCTTCTCCAAGGCACTGGACCCATGCCGAAGGTGTAAATGGAGCTTGTGTTTAACCGCGACACGTGCAAAGTTCTCATTGTTAACAGCAGCAGCTCGTAAATCAGTCAAGCGCCCAGGTGGAAGATCAGTATAAGTGAAGAACAAATGTCTTGTAATAAGATGATCCAGAACTGCATCACCAACAAACTCTAAGCGCTGGTAGCAAGAGACTCCAGAAGATGGTCGTGAAGCATGAGTAATAGCTTCTATCAAGAAGCCTCTGTCATTAAACTTCAAATTAAGGGCAGATTCTAAAGCATCAAAATTGACACTCCTGAGGATGCTCTCTGGGACATTTGATGGCCTGATTGCACATTCTTTCTCGTCATTATCAAACTCAACCCGTATTCCTACCCATTTCATGAAGTGATTGGCAGCATTCTTCCCACCTTCAACATAATACACCCCAATCAATGCTTCAACAACATCTGCTAGTGTCTTGCTAGACAGAACTCTGTAAGAACTTGAGTCACTCTCAACTTCACCATCTTCAATGCTTTCATCATCAAACTCAGCCCCAATTACATCTGACCTACCTCCAACTTCAGCAAGTGAATGCTCCATATCAAACAAGGAAGTTTCATCCTTTGTATCCTCATCGAAGACAGGAAGCACTCCTGGTGCAGCCCATCTAGATGGAGCAAATCTATCCGCTTGGATATATGATTGAAGTCCTTTATTCAAAGCATACTCATACAAGACCATGTTACTCACCATTTGTTGCCTCATTCTGGTCAGCTGACCCTCATGCTTTTGAGGATATCTAAGAAATAGAAATTTGCTTACAACCCATTTTAAGTAAGCATCTCCAAGGAGCTCTGCTCTTTCATAACAGAATGTCTCCTGACATGAGGCTGCAGTCAAAGCTTCCAAGATCTGTCGAGACAAAAGAGACACTAATAAGATGCACAAGACAGCAACTTTTTCAAAACTTAGAATATAACACACCTTTGAAGCAGGGACCGAATAATCTATTACATCCTTGAGTTGAATTGCAAGCAGTATGCTCTCTACCCTTCTCATTATTGAAGGCAATCGTTGAGCTCCACGAACAAGTGACCCGGGAAGTGGATGCACTAGACAGAGTTCGGGGGGGAGGAACACATAATATGTCCTGTCCAGAATTTCCTCAGATTCACCTTAATGAGACAGAAGAAGCAAATCTCATTAGACATAGGAGCAATAAACCTATAACCCAAAAATTAAAAACTAAATCTATCCTATCCATTTAAGATTTAAAAAAAAAAAAAAAAAAAACTAAAGTCTAAAAGGAATGGAAAAGCACCTTCTGAGTGTTCAAATCTAGGCGACAGTAAGTTCTTGCAATATGACACTCCACGTCCTTTGATCAATGGTTGTTGTTTATAGACCAATTCAACCCCATACCTGAAAGTCAAATTCATGTGTCAGAGAGAGAAAGAGAGAGAGAGAGAGAGAGATGCAGGAGGGGGGAATCTTACTTTTGTCTGTAATAATCAGCATATGAGCTATACTCCAATGGGCCAAGATAGCCTTCTTTTCTTGGAAATGAGTTCTCTGCAGTCATATCATAACATATGGAGTCGACATAAAACCTCTTTCCAGAATGTGCAGCCGTCACAATTCTTCCCACCAAATCATTAGAACTTATGCAAGAATCAGCCATCATCAATTTGTCTTTGGTTAAGTCCTGATTCTCTTCCATTTCAAAGGCATCTCTCTGAGGAAGCAATCCAGCAGCTTTCACAACATCGAATTGTGCTACAGCTCCTCTAATCCCATAAGTTGGGTGGGACTTGAGTCCAAAAGCCATACCATGCCGCAACTTCCCAAACCCATACTCCCTTCTGTCCCCACCAAGTGTACGCTCGTTTGTACCTAGGTACACATCTGGCCGGGCTCTCTGAAGTGGATTGCTCCATGCATTTGTTCCGACAATTTCATCGACCAGATCCCAGTCAATCTCTTTAAGTGGATCTATAGATTTATCGCCAACCAAAGGGACAAATAAATAAGCCTTTGCAGGATCCCATGGAGTGGTTGAAGGTTCAACATCCACATCCAGCACAATGCTCATCAATCGTACATGAAAGCTTTTAAGAGATTTTAACTATCCATGACCAGAGGGGGAAATTAGTTAAGCGCTAAACAACCCAGATTAAAGTGAATACAAATAATTATCAAAAAAACATTTATACCTGATTTTCAGTTATACTAATTGAGCCCCTATAAAGAAGAGATGCCTTTGTTATCATGGTTCGAGCGATAAATAGATCCATGGACATCGATAACACCTAAAAAAAGTAAGTGAATTTAGAACCAAACTCTGCACTTCCTTCGCAACCAAAGAATTCAAAACTACAAAGTACCTCTGCATCCAGCATATTTCCAAACAGTACAGAAAAGCCTGAAACTTGAGTTAAAAACGTATCCTTCGTAGAGCCAATATTTGTGCATTTGACAGCATACATATGAAGAAGAAGCAATTTGGAGTCACTGCAACCATCTCGTCCATGCAAGATCCAGTCTCCCTAAAAAGTTAAAAAGCTTCAGAAGATGCAATAGGTAGTATTCATATGACAACCGGTGCAATTATTTATAACACAGGGGGGCATAACAAAACATGTTTGGATGAGGGTTGAACAGGGGAAATTCAGAAGAGGTACTAAGAACAACAGAACTTGTCCCATCTCAACTTGACCTAAGAGTCTAGCATAGTTTTACCCCGGCTGTTGAAGTCTGTGACTACCCAGCTGAATAAATCAAACTGAGGAAAAAAAAGGTTGACTGATCATGTGTTTAGTTGTACAAATCTCCAAGAAATGTTAATTTGCCAATCGAATTGATTATTCAGACTGGAGAACATAACGATTTTATGAGGTCTTCAATATCTCATGAGCCGAGGTGCAAACTTGAAAAAAAATCCTAAACTACAGTAAGATACATCATCCAAGGCGCGACTTATGAGGATGGAAAAGACCACTCCTGATGTCAACAGCATGTATGAGTAAAACACGGATAGAAACATGGCAATACCCAAGAGATAGGAATTCTTATCATCTATCCATGATGGCAGTTATCGAACCGTTAATAAAATCTAATTCACCAATTACACTGTTAGCAAAAAACAAAATTAACTCACCAACACCTTATCGACAGTGTGCTTGAGCTTCTAAGAATTGGAAAGTCTGATTAGATAATAACTAAATTAAAACAGCCTCAGTAAACTAATCCTGTAGAGTCTCTTGATTATGGATTATATCCCAATAGATAAATCTCAAGCTAACATCTGATACGTCCAAGCGAATTTAACGTGGCAATTTGTTATATCTACTTGACCCATAGTAGAATCAGGGAACATAGATCCTACACAAACTTAAAAGGGCTATATTGTGAACACGATTGAATGTACTTTTTTTATTTTTTTTTATTTTTGCGGTAAGCTAACTACATACATTTGCTGTTCTCTTTCAGCACTACTACATTGTGCAATTGCCATTTGCTGAAAATGTTGACTTTTGCATGTAAATGCAAGAGAAAGAAGGCTAATATCTGAAGCAACATTGGAGCAAGGTGACCCCATTAAGGTAACTCAAGAAATGGAAGTCCTAGACTGCAATTTTTTGAGGACTTCGATCAAAGCAATTTTTATTTGAAGCTGAATTTGATTAGCAGGACAAATATAACCATGCTGTCAGTTTCAAATCATATCAAAACTATACGCTATTCATGATTGGTTCCAAATAATGCTTGATCAGTTCTATACTACATCTACCGACCAAAAAAAAAAAAATCTTCTATACTACATCCATACCATGCTGATGATTTCAGGTGGATTGAACAAGGTCAACCCAAACTGGTTTTGCAAAACCATATTTGGGCAACTTTGGCAGAAACACGGTCAGTGAGACTTGGGGGTACACAAACACTGGATAGATCAGCCAATAAGAAAAGATTTAAACGAGAGAAGAAACAATTCACAGGCTCCTGATTTTCCAAACAGAGTGCTTTTAATTGCAACACACTTGGTCACCAGCTACTAACTTGCTGTTCCTATTCTTAATCTCCAGTTGATAACTTAATGATTGTTATGAACACTGGA
Source organism: Eucalyptus grandis (assembly GCF_016545825.1). Taxonomy (NCBI): domain Eukaryota; kingdom Viridiplantae; phylum Streptophyta; class Magnoliopsida; order Myrtales; family Myrtaceae; genus Eucalyptus; species Eucalyptus grandis. The sequence continues at coordinate 39,049,715 of NC_052615.1, forward strand.
AATGACTGTTTCGTTTTTCAGAGAGATCTTAATGATCTGTTCTTTTATGCTAATAACTATTCCTTTTATTTTTGCTTTCCTTTTTTTGGGTGGGAGGCCCCCCCGAATGACCTCCCTGCCAGCAGTATGAAAGTGTAACCACGTCGGGCAGACAAAAGACAAAACTGCTGGTCCATGTGAGATCACAGGGCTAAGCAGGCTTCATCTAATCATGGTGGAGGGAAATCGAACCCTTCCAACATGGTCGAGTAATATATTTCACTAACAATCCAACATTTTGCTTCATAGACATTAAGTAAACTCTTTTCCAATGACCTCTTAGAATAACCAAAACATTGCAAAAACATAAAAGCTAACTAGAATGATCATAGAATGTTTCCACACCCAAAAGTTCCCTAAGATTGAATTGTCATAGAGATGAGGACAGCTAGGAAATTATGCTGCAAAATGTAATTATTAAGCAATCCAGGTTCCCTTGTTATAACAACCAACAACTACCATGATAAGCATTGCATGCATGGTGTATATACCTGGAGAATGTCAGCCACACCCTCAGGATAAAACTCCCTATGTCGGGCAGTGCCAGGAAGAGGATCTCCTTCATCATTCTGGTCAACGGTTTTCCCTTCTTCCCCGCTTCCTTTATCTGGTAATAGCATGTCAGTGAATGCTCCCATCTCATGGAGCTTCTTGCAAGCAGCCAAGCAAACAGCCTGTATGTCAGAAATAATTTTGTCAGATCCTGCTGAATCCGTATCTTGAGCTCTAGTGATGGAGAGAGAGACGCATGCCTGTTGTGCAAGTCGCATTGAGCTACATATAGGGCCCTCAAGTTTTTCAAAAGGTGCATTGCAAGGGAGCTGAAGCCTGCAGGAATATTCGGTGGGGCCTCCAGGCTTCTCATGCCTCTCCATGATAAATTCAGGACGAAGAATTGAATATCTGAAGTGGTGAATGCAATTTTAGGCAGAAAGAAAGAATTCTGATGCTAAGTAGTTGAAAAAAAAATGAAAAAAATCACAAAATTCATCTACAATTCATCCATCATTGCACTTTGCATCTTGAACTTATGTAAAGAAAATTGCTAGAGGGTGCCCTTATGCCACTTTGTGAGGTGCTTTTAGGATGTCTAAAGCTGATTTTTACATGTTCATTTTTTTTTGCTCTAACGCAAACATTCATTACACTGATCTCTATTTCAACATCTTGAATAGGTAACTTTCTTTTGTGGTAATGCTTGACAAGTGCACGTAGGGCATCTTCAAAAGAAGTGTTGGAAAAATCACACTTCGTATCCTGCAGTTTGTGCCACTAATAAAATACTTATCCTTTATCCATCAATGTCATGCGCAGAAAGTTTCTTTTCGCAAAAGTGCCCAAGGATATCATCATAACTATTGGGACTGATTTTTCTCATAAAAACTAGAAAATGACCTGTTCGATGCCTGGGATTGTGAGAATTGTATGATGATTTTGTTCACTTTTGAATTAGAATTTCATCCTTTATCATATTGCATGATCCAAACTCCCAATCGTACTGTGTAAAGTGAAATGACCTTCCTTATTCTCCATGCCACCAAGGGCAAAAATTTTAAGCCTCATCAGAGAAAGTTTTAAGCTTGAGTCAAGGCATATATTTGGATAGTTGACATTATCCAAAAAAAGAAAAAAAGAAAAAAGTTAATGCCAGAGCCACCAATTATGAATTTAGCTTAGTCTTTTCCTAGGCCATAAGCTTACCTATTTCATGAGTTTAGATTAAAAAAAGTGGTCCTTATCATAGAAATGGTTCTAATATATTGTTTTGTCATCATAGATTGAGCCAATGGAAATGAACTTAATCTCATTGCCTTACATTGTAACTCGCCACAATGTATTCTTCTGTCTCTATAATTCATCCCCATAAAGCTATTTCCTTGTAGCGCTATGAAGATACCTTTGTTCTTTTGTTGCCTCTTTTTCAATGAGGAATATAAAGTTTGAAATTAATCCTACTAAGGTAATTGTGAACATAAGGTTGAATGGAACTCCTAATTAAAATTCAACCTTATTAGCTCGGTTGATGTTAAGAACTGAAAATCCAATAAACTGATAAGATAGAGATAGAAACCATATTGAACCACAAACATGTAAACTATTCAAGAAGTACCGACCACATTTTTAAGTATTAACTATTTATTATAGAATGGATGTTTTGTGCTAGGATAGAAAATGGAGCAAGAAGGAATATTTCAAAGGAAAACCTCATTAGACAAATCTCAACAAACCATATTACCCACTTCAGTGTTTATATTCAACTAATTTATATATATTTTTCTTTCTCATATATAGGTTAGACAAAAGGGAAGAATATAGTTCATAAAATAATCATCAAGAAATCACATCCTTCTTTTCTGTTCACAAACCAATTCATCTTGATATATGGGAAATTCATTTTAATATCATAACTTAGACAATGGAACGGCGTGACATATAAACATATGGTCTCAATGAATAAACTATTTTAGTATTAGATAGTGGCAATGATTTCTTTTCATGTTACATTCTATTTAGCTAAGTTAACTATGTTTGAAGGTTAGAATTCCAGCATATGAGTAAATTATCGGTCTTTTAAGAGAAAACATGTATTTTTGTCATAATTCAATAGGTGTCCACTCTGAAACAAACTAACAAAAAAAAAAAAGAAATTCTTGAGGAATTTTCTAGACACGTGTTCACATGTGGAAATTAAGGTAATTTAAAAGGGGGGAAAAAGACCTAAAATTTGAACAGGAGTGTGCTACCCCAAAAACCAAAATGACCACAGCCTACTGCTCCAAATTCTATACGAAGGAAAATTCAAAAATGATTTCTATTCAATTCCCCAATGACAAAAGATATAAAATGAAATGGAAAAGAACTGGGTGGCCTTAATCTTGAAAACGACCAGTTAACTCTCAACATAAAAGGGAAAACTTTTGAAGATGGCCACATCACCTTATTCCTGTAACCATTCATTTTAAGTGTATAGAATGAGATTAGTTTGGCCAAATGAGCTAATTCACTGACCCATTCACTCCCTCCCTCTACTCACTCTCTTTAATTCTTTTCTAATCTGTGGATACCTTTATCTCGACAATATTAAGATATCACAGCATCATTGTAATTTCATCATTGACTAACAAAAGAGGGAAAGCATGTAAAGTGCAATCCACCCATGCTACATGATGCAAAGTGTAGTTTTCCCACAACAATTATATCATACCTGTCACTCGGAAGCTGAGAGCAGTAGAAATGAATAAGTCCCACAGCAGAGTTTAAGCTGACGATAGCACCAGTTGACTCTACCTGGTACACTGTACCTAGTATAGCCTCCTGTGAAATTAACTTGGATGTGTCCTTCACATGACTAAGGTCAGTTCTTTCAATTGCTTCTTTTCGCAGTGTCTCCTCACTATTCCTTGCATTCCTCAAAAATGCCGCATGAGACAAATTTCCCCTAGGAAAATAAAGCATTTGAATATTAACTTTGCTCGAGTCGACCGGTGCCGCATAAAAAATACATGCATTTAGAAAAACTTGAAATATGCACCTCTCAACCATCAAGATGTAATCTGACCCGGGCTTTCTAGCACGGCCACGTGACTGAATGTATGCCAAAACAGTTTTTGCAAGGTCAAATCGAATTACAACATTGCATTGCCGTATATCAAGACCTTCCTCAGCAACGCTAGTTGCAACCAGCAATGTCACCTACAAAGATGCTGTGTTAAATCAGAATAGCTACCAAATACCTCAGCTCTTCACAAACTTCGGTCTTGAATTTTAACTAAACTTACACGACCATCTCGGAATTTGGCAATAGTCTCCTGCATTTGGCATGTCCTCATTTCCTGACTATTATTATGCCCAATCAAGCTCGCACATTTGATAAAACTTAAAGATGGAAGCTCTGCAAACACCTGAATGCTTCAATGAACACAAAACAATATGAGGAACCTGTAAAGGAAATGAGATATAGAAGAGTCTATGATATTCTTAGTTCAAACCTTAGGAAGAACCAAAGCAGCAACAACACGCTCAACAAATATAATTGCCCGAAAATCCTCTGTATGTTGGTATCCGAGAAGTATTTTAATTAATGCCTGCACTTTTGGAGTCACCTTTCCATCAGCCACAGCTGCTCCTATTATGACATCCACATGCTCTCCACCGGAAACAGCTGTACCAAAATCAAATCCAAACATTGAATCAAATAGTATCCAACTTCATGAAGTGTTTTTCCAGAATTTTTAAATTTTATATTTCATCTAACTCGTATATATAGTTTTGATTCTTTTCACAAGAATATACTGTTGTGTGTCCTTAACTGCGCGATACGTGTTTTATAACCCATGAAGATGAATCTGCTACATTCACTGCATTCGCAACGTCAGTATAATGAACAGATGTATTGAAATGCTATTATCGACAATAACCATGAAACCTAACAGCACAATTGTGCCCAATTGATAAAAAATAGAGGCTTTCATAGAGAGACAAAAACACTGTACATTAGAAAGAGAGACAAATGGAAACTAAAACATATTTGATTTTTTTCGTTTGCAACTCAACATTTTGAAGTTATCCCAAACAACGAATTATTTTGATTTAAAAAAAAAGAAAAAGAAAATATTTAATTGATCGCAAAATTAAAATGTTGATATCCATCTATTTTAACAATTCGAGGTGTATGCAATAGTAAAAGTCAAACAGCAAAATTAAAATTTAAAAGGAAACTGTTAAAGTATATTTCACCCAAAACATTAAGACTAGATGGAATTAAAGCACATCAATGTATAAAAGAATCCAAAATAGTAGCAACAGGAGCTCAAGTTCCTCAAACAACTCATTATGTTTACTCCAAATATACCATGTAAGACAAACCAGTGTGGTACTCTCAGATTTCTTTGGAGCTGAATAACCCATTAAAGCATTCCAACTACTAATAGCATGTCATAGAATGACCTAAAACATCTTTGAAGAGCTGAAGATATGACTCCATAGGTTGAGAGAATGAATCCGCAATGAAAGAACAGAGAATTCACCTGAAACACAATGTGCACATGCGCAAAAAGAGAAGTTCCTCCAGATATAACAAAAGGCAATAGTTCAAGAAATGCACATATTTGCCACTGTCTCCAACATTTTTTCCATCATCAAGATTTATTTCTATATTCCTCCCTCTTTGTTTGCTTGCAAAATTGTCATGCAATGAATCTTTTACCTAGAGTTCACACCAGTCGAGGGTTGGTAATATACAACATAAATCATTATTGTTTGATTTGGAGAATATTTTGATGTGGCAACACATTTTATCACAGTGCAATTGACTCCGTGCCCTTTTTTCTACATAGTGTGTCAGTTCTGAGTGGCAACATTGTAATTCACTAGTATCCAATGGAATCTGCTATAAGCAAGCCTTAGGGATTTCCCGCACATCAGACAGAGGAAAGGCAATCCTCTAAAACCTCCAAAAGATAAACAGAGATTACTTCTGGATAAAATCAGAGTTAAGGGTCTGCTCACCATGACTGTCAGGAAGCTCTCCTTCCTCCATCTCATCAATATTAGTTACATCCAATCTGACACCACTTTCCACGGACATCATATCTTTCTCAAAAGCAGCCCCCTCTGACAGTTGGCATTGCAAGAGGGATACAACTTTACTAAGGTAGGATTCCTGAAACTTAACATCGAGCTGGTAATTCGTTCTCTCATCATTCTGCAGAGCTGTCAAGAAGGATAGCGCAACCTGGAAAAAAGTGCCTCAGCTAGCTGTGCAAGTTATGAAAAATCAAAGAAAGAAGCACATATTGACTTATTGGCACCTTGTAAGCACACCATTGTCCCAGCTCACCAAGAGCATAATTGATTGCTCTAAGCTTTTGTATTAAGTTAGCAGCACCATCACTCTCCGTTCTTTCAGAAACACCATAAACTTGGCGCAGTTCTTCCCTTGCACCTGCATCACGGGCACCCATAAATTGCCACTTGCTTCTCCTAGAACTAGATTGTGCAGCTTCTTCAACTGCCACTTCCATTTGTTTTATTTGCTCATGGAGGGACCACAAACTAGCTGCTTTATCATACTCCACGACAACTTCAGATGGCATTGGAACATGCTTTTCCAGCTCCTTTCGATCTTTTATGGTACAGACAACAGAATCAAGCTTGCTTTCAAGATTCCTAATTTTGATTGCACAATCCACTTGACTTGAAACGCCTGAAATATAATAGAACCAGTAAGTTTTACTGCTATGAAATAAGAATGTACTTACATATAATTCTCAATCTTCAACTGCTCCAGAAAAGGTACTATCTCAAAAAAAGATAGAATTGTCAGAGTAATATCTACTTTTATATGTACCCTTTAAATTAACAGGTGAAGCAGTCATTCCAAAAACAGACGGTCTCTTCTCTTTGGGTGTGGTATGATAGAACTCAGACATCACCAAGGAATATGGATGTTTCTTCACAGCATGATGGCATTCGTCCAATATAAGGAGATTTATAGCTTCCATTTTTATTATACTGTGCCTTAGGATGTTCAACAGTATTTGAGCGGTCATCACCAAAACCTGCAATGGAAGGAAGAGACCTCAAAAATGTAATCATCACCATCATAACTGAAAAAAGAAAACCAAGAAAGCCTAATTAGATAAGCCTATTTTGCTAAATAAATGGACCTACAGGAAAAGACCTAAATTTCCTAAAATTGGAGAAATAAAACAATGAGCACTGTTTGTACTGCAGTTCTGTAATTAAGCAGAATCATTGAAAGTGTCTCTCCTCAGCCTCCCCCCTGTGAAGCAATAGGGCTTTCTAATATTCCTAACAATTTTTTTTTTTTGTTAGACCTTTGTGTGGGATAAAACTCTTACCATTGACCACCTCAGAAAAAAGAATTTCGTTCACATCGATTGATGTTGCATATGCAATTAATTCAATTACTCTGCTGGTCATCTTTCCATTAATTACAATTAGACTTTCAACTCAGGGAATATATTCCTTCAGAGGTGCACCCAGTTGGAAAATAGAATACATTAAAAGCACTCAGGGAGGCCAATCAATTCATCTCTTGCAATGCCTTTATGGATGGTTCAATCTCATAGAAATCATGTAAGGTTGCACCACCTTGTTGTGGGTGGCATATTTGGAGAGAGCTAAGCAAAATATTGCTTAAAGGAATGAAGCTTCTAATGCAAGTGTTTTGTCTTCTTTGATCCAGCACTTTCTACTAACTAATCATATTGCTGTTTTTCTCTATCCAAATAAAAGATGTAAGGGACATCGAAGAGCATGTCTGGCAAGGCCTCGCTACATACTCATCTGCTAAAAGTCACGTCTTTACCTTTATAGTTATTTCATGTAACAACCCTCGCTAAAGTGAACATTGCCGAGAATTTGAATGAAAAATAAAAGAAGATTGTCAAGAATATAAATAGCAGAAACCTGCTTTGTCTCAAATTCACGTTGCCACCGTCTAGCATCCCAAAAGTCCTGACCCATTTCACCACAATAATGACCAACTTGGTAACCAGTACGCTCGCGGATTACTTCGGCTTGCTGAATTGGACAAGAGGAGCAGAAAAGACAACAACAAAGCATATTAGATACCACAATAGTGCAGTGGAGCTAATTTTGATGACATAAACCAAAAATTACCTGATAAACAAGCGGAACTTTGGGCACTAGAAATACAGATAGCATTTTCCTGTTTAGCTTCTGCAGATCAGCACAAACACTTTTGATGAGCAGAACAGCGATTAAGGTCTTCCCTGCCCCTGTTTCCAGAAAAGCTATTGTGTTCTTCCTTTTGGCCTGTTCAAGAACATCCAACTGATATTGCCGGGCATGTTCCTCAGGAAATCTCTCCTTATGATCTTCAGGCTTGTCATCTACCCTCCCATTGCAGTCCTGAATATTGTCAATTCTGGACTTCTCCTCTCTGCTACGATCAGCTTCCCAAGCACCTAATCGGAAAACAATCTCATTGGAGCCTAGGCGGTCCCTCTCCCAGTAGCCGTTCGCTTCCCTATCTCTCCATTCCCTCTCCCTCCCATCCCGTCGTCCAGAACCGCTGCGGTGCTCTCTTCTCCTGATGTGATCCCTATCTCTCCTGTCGAACTCATCCCAATCACGCAGCCTCTTCAGGCCCGACTGTCTTTCCTTGTCCCTCTCCCGGTGGTAAGGATTCCCCTTCATCGCGTGGAGAGCGAGGCCACCGTGGGCGCCGCACCTGCTTCTCTTATTGCTCCTTTCCTCGCGAGAGAGGTCTTCTCTTTGGCTTTCCCGGTCATCGTGCCTCTGAAACCCGTTTTGCTCTCCTCCATTGCTAGACAAGGACTGAGAGTCACAATCGACGAGGCATCCAGGGGCAGCGTCGACAAAAGCACGAGTCTCCTCCTCAGAGCTAGGAGGAGGAGGAGGAGGAGGGGGAGGAGGAAGAGGAGGAGGAGGAGGAGGAGAAGGAGGAGGAGGGGGAGAAGGAGGAGGAGGGAGCGCATCGCCGCTTTTGATGCTGTCGAGAATGCGGTCAATACCTCCGAAGAAGTCGTTGGCGTTGAGGAGGGTATGGTGGGCGGCGTCGGCGGGGGTGTCGACAGCATCGAAATCGACGAAGTCAGGGACGACGTCGCAGGGCGGGAACTCACAAGCATCGAGCCAGTAAGAAGAATGGGCTCCATCCCCATTCCCCAAAGCCCTAGACTTATCCTCCTCCTCCATCTCCGGGGCGATAATCGATGATGTTCAACGAACGGACGGGGTTTGGGATATCGATCAAGTGTTGTAGGTACCTGATTACAACGAGAAGGCAGCGACTGATTCGGGTGCGCCCGATCTTCTCCTCCAAACGAAGCGGATGCCCGGGAGAGAGAGAGAGAGAGAGAGAGAGGAATGCGGAACGAAAGCGACAGGGGAGGGGCGTTGAGGGGAAGGAGAGAAGGAGAGCGCTGTTTAGCTCTTCTACGACCAGATGGAGGAGAGGAGGAGAGCAGCAGGAAGAGGAAGTAATGGAGAGAGAGAGAGAGAGAGAGAGAGAGAGATTGGGAATAGAATGGAATGGAATAATGGAGAGAGAGAGAGAGAGAGAGGAATCGATAGAGCCCCCCCTCCTCCTCCTCCTCCTCCTCCCCCTCTTGGTTCGTTCCGTCTCTCTCTGGTCGAAAAAGCAAAAGTGTCGCGCGAGAGATTCGGGGAAAAAGCAGGGCGATGGTGGGGACCTTTATGGCTCAAGCGTTTGGTTGTTTCGCTATAATTCGTGCCAACACAGCCCCCAGCGGAGAAAAAGGACTTCGCCTTTAGGAACATTTTGCCATGTTGCCGCCCTTTTGTAGTGCCCCCTCATCCGTCCAGTCGCCCGCACAACTAACATGTCCTCTCCTCCCCTACATAGCACGAAATGCGGGCATCTTTTAGGCTCTCTCACCTCTATTCATTTCGTAGAATATAAATAATCCGGCAAATTAGTCATCTCCCTCAAGCTTCTCTTCCCCCTTCTCTTTATTCTTGCCCAATTATATCGCATCTTGAAATATATTCTCCCTTTTGTGTCTCATGTATGACACCGTGTGATGCCCCCTCATGGACCCGCCTGCTCTAGTCCACTCAAACAGAGAATTTCATGAACCATTTTTCTCACCTAAACACAGTGAATTAAACGAGATCTAATAATCTATTAATACGCCTCAACTTTTACATATAAATGCTTTCTTGAATTCTATTATGTCATATTATAAGAACAAATGAACAAGAATCTCTCTTAGCAGTATCCAATCAACCCCCTAATCTTAACCTTAAGAAGAACTCCAGTCTCCCGTTCGCCGCTTCTAAAGAGTCGGACTTCTTGTCCAGTGTCCTATAAACAAGTGCATAAAAAAAAAAAAATTAGTGGAACAAAGACAGAAAATAGCGTAGCATAATAGGCAAATAAAACAACATAGTAACGCACTCAATTCTACCTCAGTCACCCGTGATGTAACAACAAAGTGACCTTTTGACAATTGCTCATTCGATGTGTCGCCTACATAAAGATTTGATATTTCCTTTTAGTTCCTGAAATATGTGAGACTCTATTATCAAGTTATCTAAGTACATCATCCTTTCATGGAAATTAGAGAGGGCCAGCTCCTAAGACGTACACTTCAGCAATACTGTGATCACGATCTACTCTCACTCTAGTAGGTTCATTTACTAAAGCCTGAGAGAGAGAGAGAGAGAGAGAGAGAGAGTAAAATTTAAGGTGTTAAGATGTAATGTGTGAGTTGTGTTAAAAAAATCTCATGTTAGATAATTGCTATAATGTGCTATAATGTGGAGTAGTTAATGCATCCAAATTGACCTATAACTCATTAACTTGTGTGTGTGTGTGTGTGTGTGTGTGTGTTTTTTTAATTAGGTGGATGTAACTAGATATGTTGATGGACTCAAACTTTGGTCTCCCTAGGTAAATGTATTAGACTTCTAATGTGCGCTTCCAACATATATTCCGATATGAGGGGTGGGGGGTGGTGTTGTGGTGTAGCAACTCGAACTTGATGACAAACTTCATGGTTGGAGTTTCAAATGGAGATTTCTTGATGTAGAAGAAAACTTGGATTAAGGGGAGCAAACATAACACAAAGCTCACCCGATACACATGTAAGTTGTGTTAGACAAGTCACACATCAAAAAATGAGTGTAGTATAGCTCGATGGCAAATTTCATGGTTGGAGATTCAAGTTGAGATATCTTGATGTAGTGGCCTGATGGTAGAATTCATGGTTGGAGATTCAAGTTGAAATATCTTGATGTAGAAGAATACTTGTATTAATGGGAATCATTCCTAACACCAAACTCACATGTAAGGGGAGATTATTGAGATGCTTGTGTAAGTTGTCTTAGAGAAGTCTCACATATCATAGAAAAAGTCTCACAAACCGAAAAATTAGTATGATGTAAAGTAGCTATGTGACATCTCGGAATGTCACCCGATATGTGTTTATTATATTATTACTCTCTTTTAGTAAGCGAAAGCGTAATTGAACACTTATGAATACTTTTTTTCTTTAACAATTAAAGCATATGGAATGTAACCAACATACTTAAGCTTCTTTTGTTTATACCATATATGGGTTCACAACTTCATTACATTTCGAACAAAAGGCAGAAATCTAAATAAGGATAAGGGACACAAGTCTAGGAAGGGGTAGGGAGACTTATCTCTATACTATACTACACTTTCAAAAGTTTGCCTATACAAACATCCAAACTAAAAGCTCAATATATTCTTACCTTTACCAATATATATATATATATATATATATATATATATATATATATATATATATACAAACTAATGTCATGGGTCGATAACTTCTCCATCCGCTGCATCTTCGACTTCCAAATTGAAGCTACTTAACGGCCGACTAACTCTTCATCAAGATTCTGCTACCAGGTAACGAATCGGATAGGAACCCACTCCACAAAATCTCCTACATCAACTCATATAGTAGAATTATATTTAGTATATATTATTCTAGACTCTGGTTCAACCACGCTTTCGTAAAAAGTTTCATTATACATAGGGACTCCATAGTGCAAGGATTAAGGGATGTCTATCCTACACGTCTGAAAAATAAAAGGGATGAGCCGAAACCCGGCAAATGAAATCTCTAGTTTTAAGTTAGAAAAATCATCTTACCACTTCACATTGTATACATAAAATGAATACATAATCATCCAATAAATATAATACAAACATAAATAGACTTTACATTTCATTTTCATCTACCATAGAAATTGTTAGGCAAAAGAATAACCCAAATGCCAAAACTTGGTACAATGGAACACTTAAGTGTCAAAGGCTAAGAAAGTAACACTTAAGTGCCACTTTTTTTTTTTTGAAAAATAGGACACTTAAGTGCTACATCTGGCGAACTTCGCCGGAAATCCTACATGACAAATTTTTCTTAATTTTTCTTACTTAAGTGGCTCGTCAGAAGGCTGACTTAGCAAATAAACATAAAAACGCTGTCGTTTTGGCACAATTCGAATATTAATATAAACATTAATTAAATTAAATTTAAAGCCAATTTTTTTTTTTTTAAAAAAAAAGGAGGAAGGGAGGAGGAAGATGAACAAAGGACAAAGGCCGAGGGCTCGTCATCACCGTCTTTGTCGCCCTATTGTTGCCGAAAAGACGGGGGGAGGGTCGGCCGAGGTCATTGAGCCCTGTTCGAGGGCCGGCGACCCCGATCGATTGGCAACGTGGGCCTGCAAGCCCTCGCCCAAATCTAGGATGATGGTTGTGGCCCTCCCCCAGATCCGACGAGGGTCGTTGGCTCTCGCCCAAATATGGGGTGAGGGTTGCAGCCCTCCCCCAAATCCGATGAGGGTTGCCGGCCCTTGCCTGGCCGGGCCAAGGGCCGCCACCCGCTCTAGGCGAGGGCTTGCAGGCCCTCGCCGTCGGTCGGCTGGGGTCACCAGCCGCTAGCTAGGGCCTTGTTGTTCATCTTCCTCCTCTCTCTCTCTCTCTCTCTCTCTCTCTCTCTCAATTTAAATAATTTGGTTTTAAATTTAATTTAATTATTTTTATATTGATTATTTACCACGTCAGTAGCAAAACAACGTCATTTTGGCACTGTCTAGCCACATTAGCGTGCAAAATGACGTCATTTTGCACTAGGCTTGCCTGAAATCGTCACTTTAGCTTTTTTGCCTAATTTTCTCACCATTGGCACTTAATCGATCCATTTTGCTCCAATTTTAGCACTTAAGTGTCACTTTCCTAACTTTTGACACTTAAGTATTCCTTCGTGCAAAGTTTTGGCACTCAAGTGTCCTTATGTCGAAATTGTCAACGAACAAAACATCCTTCCAAACTTATGCATATGCACACCATGTTTCACACAAATAATTTGGTTTCACACATAACCATGCATTTTATTCATTAGTACTTCATCCTCCCGAATACTCCCGAGGCATCCCGACACATGGAGCATCTCAACTTTGAGGCATCTTACAAACTTCCATCAGAGGGCATCTCGACTTACGGGACATCTCGACTCTTGAGGCATCTTTAAATACTCCTCGGGCATCCCGACACTCGGAGCATCGTCACTCATTGCTATACGGGTGACAGAATCACTTTAATCTCATTCAAGCCATGATATATGCACACTTTCAAGCATAACACACATATCTCAATTCAACTTAATACATCCATCAAATAATTGCAAACTAAATAACACATAGACATATTTTAATACATCAATATGTTTTGAGTTTGGATATCGAGTAGGTTCTGAATATCAAAAACTAGTAAATCAAATGGGTATACTCTAAATTTGAATGAATAAGTACATTATGGAGGTAAAGTCTGAACAATCAAAAGGATAAATTCTGGTTTGATAAAAGCTTATAAATAAAAGAAAGGATCTAATAATGAATAGACTTAGAAATGGACATATTTAGCAAGGGACATAATCAACAAATGAACAGATTCAATGATGAGTAAATTCATATTCAGTAAAGTTTGTCTAAATCAAAAAACATACTTATTAATGAACAGCTTCACAAATTGGCAGATTCAGCAAGTGAACAGACTCATCAATGAACAGATTCGAGCAAACTCACAAATGGATAGATTTTGTCATAGGAAATTCCAACAAAAACAAGTGAAACAAATTGATTTTGAGTGGTAGAATTCCAGTAGAACGAAATAGAACAAACATGTAATGGGTCATTGAGATAACTAAGGTGGAACGACCATATTCTAACTGCTCATAATGAAGTAGAAATAAGTATAACGAACATATAATGGATTATCAAGCTAAATATGGTAGAATGGCTAGATTCTAACTACCCAAAGTGAGACATAAAGAAGCAGAATAAACATGCAATGGGCCATCAAGATAAATATGGTAGAATGGCCAAAATCTAACTGCCTAGAATGAGGTAGAAAAAAGTAGAATGAACATGCAATGAATTATCAAGACAAAGATAGTAGAATGACCATATTTTAACTACCCAAAATGAGGTAGAAAGAACCATAATGAACATGCAATGGGTCACCAAGACAAAGTTGGTAGAATAATCAGATTCTAACTATTTAGAATGAGATAGAAAGATGTAGTACAAACATGCAATAGGTCACCAAGACAAAGATGTGAGAATAACCAGATTCTAACTATTTAGAATGAGGCAGAAAGAAATAGAATGAACATGTAATGGGTCACCAAGACAAAGTTGGTAAAATAACTAGATTCTAATTAACCATAATGAAGTAGATCACACATCCAATGAATTATTAAGATAAATATAACAGAATGGCCAGATTCTAACTATCTAGAATGAGGCAGAAAGAAGCTGAACGAAAACCTAATATGATCTTGGGACAAAACCTTTTATATGCATCTCGGACATTTATAAAATAATTTTGAGTAAAAATTATGATCTTGGGAATAAAAATCTTTATTTCGTGTAAGAATGATCATCCCTATGCATAAGAAGTTATAAATTCCAAATTGCCTTATTGAAATAAAAATTACACTCAAGAATTGATCGCAGATATTTGCGTGTGATGTCGTTTGCCATTGCATTATAAAATGCAGAAGACATTTAAATTTTTGGCAAATATCCGAGTAAGATAGATATGGTAGAATAGGACATCTTTCGTTGTTGAATAATTCTTTTTTATCATTTAGATAAGCAACTATATAAATAAAAAAATCGAGTCGCTTAATACTCAGCGAATCGATCGGTTTGGGTGACAGCAGTTCTCCTAATAGATTTGTATCGCTGGGGCCTTGATTGGATTGATGGATTGTGCTATTCCAATAACTCAAAGTACTTTGTATTGAACAATTAGAAAAAAATGAGTGAAGAAGAGGAAAGCTTGGATGGATGCTTAAAGAAGTTCAATCACCGCATTCTCTCTTAAAGCTCTAAAGTAGCCCGATAAGGTTTAAATCCATTATTTCGGCGATTTTTGCATTTTGCCTTTCATCGGCAGAAATTGTTCACTTAAGCCGATATCTCGCGATATAATTTATTCCATCTATGACGTCGCACAGCAGAATTTCCATCTGTACATCGCTGCAAAATCCTTTACTATTACATGCGATTGATCAATAAACACTAACGAAGATTTTATGGACTTTAAAAAAAAAATGAAGAGCAAGTTTAAGCTCATAAAAGAAAGTGCGTGCTGCAATTTTGCCACCCAGTGAACTAGCCATCTTGAAGTGGAATAGTCCATGTAACTCAATAAAATTTGTTTGTTTTTAAGTGTGTGTCATTTAAATGATCATTTGAAAAGTTATAATACCAAAATGAACACTGTGCGAAATTTTTCGCATTATATGTGACATCCCAAATTTTCAATTCTATTTTCCATTGAATAAATCGGGCCTTTCATCGATGCGGCTATAGGGCTATTCTCAGAGCTGATCACTCTTGAGATAACTAGACTATCAGGGAAAGCTATTAAGGAATTTTAATGCAATAGATTTGAAAATTCGACCAAGAGTCGGCTACTTGACCGTGCTCATCTTTAGAGGTCATTACGGCACAGTTAAAAATTGATTAGAGGTCAGAGATAGGTCGGTTCAACTGAGATGTGTGGCTAAACGTAGATGACTCCACTAAATTAGAAAATTCTCGTCAATTGGCACTGGACTGATTTTTCCATCGTTTTGGTACCCTGTGTCCGTATTTGAATCCTCAAGATTTTCACGACAACCGAGAGTCGCCAATGTGTCGAGTGGGTTCATTGTGGCTTGAAGAAAATCGACCATGGGTCATTTGTACTAGAAATTTCTAAAAGCTACCCGATAGCCTAGGTCACGCTAAAATCGCGCCAAATTGAAATTAACCGCGAATTTGAATCCGATTTCAGAAATTGAAAGTTTTGTCATGTCACAATTAATTTTAGGAACGTTGACTCAACTTTCGAAGATTTTTATGCAAACCGAGACTTTTTGGGAAAAAGTCGAGGTAGGGTCGTTTTTGTCCAGAAAATATCGGGGATCGTTTTTTATTGCATAATTGGGATGCAAGTGGGATTAATTGGTGAGGAAAAATATAATTTGATCGAGGGTTCGACAATTGAATTTTTAGAAGCCAAATTGGATGGATTCAAAGAGGAATTAAAGTTCAATGGAGGGGAAATCTTGTACAAATTCGTATGCCCCCACCACTCATGACTTATGGACCATTTCTAAGACTTCTAGAAAGGCCTTGGTGGCTGAATATTGGCCAAGGAACCTACCTGGTGGAGGGCATTGGTCAAGGAGACCAAGAGAGGATAAGTGAGACCAAGTGGCCCCCCATTTGTTCCCTCCTTCTTCCTTCTCTCCTCAGCCCGTCGACTGCCCATCCTCCCTCTCCATTTGTGCTGTTCGAAGCTCAGCAAGACCAACTGAAGCCGCTGGAGCAACCAGTAGCCAGTTGGACTGTCACCGCGCACGCTAGAGCCAGCGCTTGCGCCGTCGCGCCTCGCCCTGCCGCACCTTCCGGGATGGGACCTTCTCTTCGTCCATCATGGTAGTGATGATACCATGAACGATACCCGTGGGGTACTAGGTTGATTCTATTCACCTTAACCTAGACCTTGGATTCCATCAACACATACTCTAGCCCTTCTGGGTGGTGGAATATCGAGACGTGGTATCCTACTTCGGTGATCTCTTCAGGGATACCATAATGCATAGGAGGACGAGGAGGTGGAGGTGCCATCATTTACGGGCTTGAAATGTTGTCCTACATCGGAGTGAGATTTCGTTTCAGCAAATTCAACTCCTTAAGACCCGATTAGGAAACAAATATGCCATAGGGGCTGTCTATGCACAACACAGGTCAAAAGACTTACCTTGGCCTCAGATTCCACCTGCAAGTCAGCACAGTTCGAATAAGCACCCAAATCAATCAAGTCACCACAATAGATCAAATCAATGATCAATTAACCTAGTTGATTACGTGTCACCACGACCTTCCTCCGGTTGGTACATTCAATACTATCTATAAGTCCCTCCATATTAGGACTGCTCACTCTAAGCTGATAATAGATAGTATAGCTTGCGCTAAACTGATAAATAGGGTATTGCTCTCAATCTAAGCTGACATATCGAACCCTTGGGTTGATATAGTACACTAATAGTGCTCCCTCTAAGCTGATAAGGTATACTGCTCGCAATCTAAGCTGACATATCAGAGCTCGTAAGAGGATATAGTATACCGATGTACTGCTCGCAATCTAAGTTGACATATCGCCTATAGGTCGATATAGTACACCACACCCAACCATTCAAATCAATTCTTCAGTTTTATCATAGGTACACTGCTCGCAATCTAAGCTGACATATCAGAGCCCGTAGGATGATATAGCATATCGGTATACTGTTTGCAATCCAAGCTGACATATTGCCCGTAGGCTGATATAGTATACTAGATCCAATCATTCAAATTCATTCTTCAATTATATCATATTCGATAAAATACACGTGCGTGGGTACATGGCCGGCCTTAGCCAAAATACAAAGTTTTTCCTTTCCACAAATCCCACCATTTTCTATAGTCCACCAAAATATTTTTGGTGCTGTCAACCGACACCCGGTTATTTTCCCATTAATCTCCAAAATTAATTAATTTAGGAAAATAATCCTATAATCACAAATAATTCATTTCATCACAAAATAAACAGATTGCACCACGATGATTAGCATAAAATTCCGGTAGTCAACCATCATGGTCTAATTTTCGGAAAATAATTAATTAATTAAATAATTTCGAAAATTAATTAAATAAATACGAAAAAATCCAACTTAGGCCCGTAATGCCTAATTGGAAGCCGAAATGGACTTGGAAAATTTCCGAGGTTCGTTCAATAAATAATAACACGAGACCACTTGCTAATATCATTAACCATTTGCTTGACATGCATTGATAAGACACTAATTTAATTACTCTAATATAATCTATCAACATAATTGCACTTAATTAAATCTAATCAATCCCTAAGCATCATTAGCTTACTAAGTAGGGATTAGTGAGTAAAACTCAACCGTTTAACAATCCATTTGGATCGAAATGTCGGGAACACGACGGGGACCAACTTTCCCAAAGGCAGGCCTAACTTCCGAGGCCCAGGAACACCTCAAAATGGGCCTAAAGGCCTGCTAGAAACCCACAAGCAACTTTCTGTTTTGAGTTGCAAAACATGGGAAAATAAGGTTGGTTACGGTGGCAAAGCTCGGGGAAGGCAACGAGGACAATCTTGGGTCCAAACCGGGGCAAATCGGCCGTTGAACGGGGCTGGAACAGCTCCAGCTGAGCTCCCATAGATCTGAAACAGCAGCTGGGGCTGGCGTGAGAGGCGAGCAAGGGCGGTTGAGCACGCGGGCTGCGGTGCGGGTGGGCGATGGCTCGCGAAACCGGCGCCGGCATGCGGCAGCGATGGCTCCAGGCGTGCAACGAGCTGCAACTTCTTCTCCTTTGGTTGCTGGTCGAAAATGGAGAGGGGATGGAGATGAGAGGATGGTCGGTTGAGGAAAGAAGGGGAGAGGATAGAGATGAGGGAGAAGGATAAGGAGAGAGAGGGAAAGGATGAGGTTGGGGCCACCATTGCCAATTTTTCCACAAAATTATCTCCCTAGACTCAACCTTGGCCAAGTGTTATTCCTTGGCTCACAATGGACCACCAAAGCTCACCTTTAGAACCTTGAGATGGTCCAATTTGGCTAGGGCATGGGGGAGTTACGAATTTGCAAGCCATTTCCTCCAATTGGACTCTCACACTCACTTGATTCAATCTTAATTGACCATCAAGAATTCAATTGATCATCCATCGATCAAATTGATATTTTTCCTCACCTATATATCCATTATGTTTCCCAATTTTTCCATCAAAGCAATCCTCGGCTTTTTCTGCACAAAAACGGTCCTGCGACGACTTTTTCCGAAAAAGTTTTGGGTTTCAGAAAAATCTTCTGAGACTGAGTTGACACTCCTATAATTTATTGTGACATAACAGAATCTTCAATTTTTGAAATCTGACTTGAATTCGCAGTTAATTTCAACATGGCGCATTTTTAGCGTGACCTAAACTACCCGGTAATTTTCAGAAATTTTCAGTGCAAATGACTTGTGGTCGATTTTCTTGGAGCCACAATAAACCCACTCGACTCATTGGCGACTCTCGGTTGTCATGAAAATCTCGAGGATTCAAATACGGACATAAGGTACCAAAACAATAAAAAAATCAGTCTAGTGCCGATCGATGAGAATTTTCCAATTTAGTGGTGTCACCCACGATTAGCCACACATCTTAGTCGAACCAATCTATCTCTGATTTCAAATCGATTTTATACTGTGCCGTAATGGTCTCTAAAGATGAGCACGGTCGAGAAGCTGATTCATGGTCGAATTTTCAAGTCTATTTGCATTAAAATTCTTAATGGCTTCCCCATATAGTCTAGTTATCTCGAGAGTGATCAGTTTTGAGAACAGCCCTATAGGTGCGTTAATGAATGCCCGATTTATTCAGTAGAAAATAGGGTTGAAAATCTGGGATGTCACATTCCAAGTCCTATTGGTTGCTGTGAACACCAATACTGAGAACTTCAGAGAGTCTTATGTCAAGAAAACAAGACCTTCCTTGAAGACGTATGGAATTACATCGTACCCACTACATGGGATCATTATGGCCTTATACCAGAAGCCAAGGAAGCACTCAAAGAATTCGAGTAAGTAAGGACATTTCTATCACGTGAGCAAGAAATGACGGACACCGATGATCCTACACAATCATCTCAAGACCCCTATGCCCAATGGGGGCCCTCTCTCTCAAGACCCCTATGATCAAGGACCTTTGTCCTTATCTATAGGAATGGACACATTTTACTATGCTTAGCCATCGAATTGGCTTCAGCCAAACTTGCTTGCTGACACTCCAAGATCCTCCAAGACTCATGAAGAAGCATCTTCATCAAGCGATGTTAACATGTGGAATACTCAGACATCACAAGTCATTCGAAGCCCCTCTGATATTCGACTTGTAGAACTTGAACAGAAATACGAAGAACATCTTCTTACAAAGATAAGTAACTCTGATGACTTAGATTATGACTATAATGCTCGTAACCGAAGAGATTGTTGACTATAGCAAGTCACTGTAGCGATAGTTTAAGGAAATTACTGTTCATTGTCATTATTCATATCACATAGAATAATTCCTGACTGAATTTTCCAGAGTCTCTATTTGTTTTAGGACCCATGAGCTTGGTCCTTGTTTGTTTGTGACCTCCTAAATGCCTATAAAAGGCAAGGAGGATGTAACGTGTTGGGCAAAGTTTCCTGAAGTAAAGTGAGTGTTTGTAAAAACTCTCAATGTCTTTCTAAAACACTTCTTCTTCTCTAGCCTGGTAAGATCCATTGAGAAATGTAGCTCGGATAGTTAAAAATGTTACCATCCTAGTATCCCTTAGTGTCTCTAGGCTTTGAACTAAATTTCTAAGTAGTTTGCTGCTAAAAGATTGTCCCTAAAGGGTTTGAACTAGACGTTCGTCTATTATGATGGGAAGGCATTCCTGCATAAATTGACCTAGTTATCCCTCGTCCTAAGCTTAGATCCATTCAAGGAGATAATTGTGGGCTTAGGTTTTGATAGATTATTTAAATATTAAATCATGCCTTTGTCTAATAGTTTAAACTTTTAAAACAGTTGGTAGTTGTCTTATCAAATTTCACATGGAATAGAGTAGGAGATCTTGAGTTCAAATCTTTCCAAACCTCATTTACATACCTAAAGATGGGTCCATGTTTAGTACTAGGTAAAAAGAATAAACTAAGCGAGAGGGAGTCATGGAACTTTTACGACAGTTGACAAAATCTCACAAATTTATAAGTGGACCTATTTAAATAAAGGAGGAGGCAGGTCCGATGCTATCAACTCCTCAAATGTATGATTAAATTCTGCAAATTATCTTCTTTAGTTTGGGATTAGCAATAACAAGTAAGGTATGATAGCTTTTCTATTGCCTTGGAAAGATTTGATGGGTTGATGGGAAGGAAGTGGCACTATTTATTTTGCTTTCAGCTTTATTTGCTCTTTATTTACATGAAAAAAGGAAAAAAAAGAAAAAGAGGAACGCAAAAGCACCATTCCTATGGGATCAAGTTAAGAATAATGCGACTTTAGAAATGAAAATGTATTCATTTACTCATTTTACAAGCATTGCATATATTCTAGCAAATCATAAGACATGCACCATATCATAAATAATGTAATATTGCATAGCTAGCGCATGTCAAACTGATCTTATGCTCATGTCAAGAAGTCTTTACGATCACACTTTGCTAGGTGATGAGGTATGAAAATCATATTCGCTATTGTTAAGCGCTGAAAATCACTTCACTCTAATTAAGTCTCAAAAAACACTTTAGCTGCAATTAAGCCTTGAAATAGAATCGGTCTGTATACATGTACATCATGTCATGTCTCAATATGTAGGTTGACTATGAGCATCAAATCAAAACTGCAAAATAACATTGCCCACATACATTTCACCAATATAAATAACATTGCATCCAAAACATTTTCAGATAAAGTTCATCTGAGCCACTAGAGTATGTTTGATTCAGTTTTTTAGGAATAAAAAATATATATACCACAGTATTTTACAGTTCGGCTTCAACATGCGGGCCATGACATAATAGAGTTTTTCCTTCTCGATGAATCGCATCAAGCAATTCTTGCAAAAACGCAACAAGAAGCGGAAGAGCAAAAGTGGGAAGCAAGGGAGGCGCGTAAAATCACGAGTTTGAAGATTTCCTGAGAATCTGACTTTCAAGATATGTTGGGCCCCACTCACCCTCGAGCTGCCACTGGCCCACCGTACACTTGTTAACTCAGCTAATTAAATATTCGTTGATTGCGGCGCTATATAATATATGATTTTGCAAGTTCGCCACTTCCATCGATCATATCACCCAGCAAAACCCCTTTCTGCTCCTGCATTTCCCTAGTAACACGATGGCCAGAGGTCTGCCCCAAAAAGAAGAAAAAGAGGCTAGGAAGTCTCGGCTTCAACTAGCAATAGCAAATGATGATGTTGATGAGGTACATAACTTAATCGGGGAGGAGCAACAACTCTTAGATCGTCTATCTAAGGACCCCTTCCCAAATACTCCTCTACATCTTGCTGCGGCGGCTGGAAAAACACAGGTGGCCATGGAGATAGCCATCTTGAAGCCATCGTTCACTCGGAAGCTGAATCTGGAGGGTTATAGCCCCATGCACTTGGCTTTGCAAAATGAGCATTATAATATTGTGAGGGCACTAATGAACCGTGACCCGAAGTTGATCCGAGTCTCAGGACGATGCGGGATCACCCCTTTGCATTACGTTGCTGGGAAAGAAGGAGACGATGAGTTGGAGATTTTGGTCGAATTCCTATGCACTTGCAAATCATCCATTGAAGACTTGACGAGTCGACGCGAGACTGCGGTTCACATTGCCATAAAAAAAGACAACCTTGAAGCATTCAAGGTTTTGTTTGGATGGCTTCAGCGAGTCCATCTGACAGAAATCTTGCATTGGAAAGACGAAGATGGTAATAATGTCTTAGACATTGCTAAGTCGAAAGAGCTAACCGAGGTAAGTTTCATCGATTTGGTGGTTATTTGGGCTTTCATAGTTCTATGCTTGAAATTGACATAATCTAGTCCAGGAACAAATGATAATGATGAAATACCAGGACTAGAAAATACATGGATTTAGAAACATTCAAAGAGAGGAGATTTGAACTACATTTTGTGCAAAAGTATATCACCTATTATAATCATTCCGGTTAACACTTGTGGATAAGTGTTTGTCGGACAACTGACATTTGATGTTGTCTTGGAAGTGTCCATAAATTTGCTCGATTGGGGTGATCCATCAGAAGCACGGGAATATCAACAAAAATGATTTTTCAAGCTATATGATATATTTCGACCAAAAAAAAAAAAAACTACATACTGTATTATAGGTGAATATTTCACGCGTCGCTTCTAATTCGGCTTACAACTAAATTATTATCCAAAATCTCTTGACATGTTGCATATGCTTTTTACATTTATGTAGTTTTCTTTCACTTATCAATTTAATTTTTTGGGTTGGATATTAACAAGCATGTGATAGTTGCGGCAATAGACAAATCCACATTTTTGCAGTGGGGGAAGTTCAACAATGTGGCAGTATTAGTGTAATGGGGGCATTTCAACAAGATAGAACCATGTGTATAGATCAGTATAATTGTTGAGATAGGAGCTGATAAAAGGAAGAGAGAGAGAGATTAAATCTACAAATTGACCACGGCATGTGGAGTGAACGCACAAACACGGAAAAAATAGCACTGTCTCTAATATCTTGTTAGAATGTCCAACCCAAAATCTAGACCTGTTAAGTAAAAGGAGACCACATTAATATAAAATTCATATAAAACTTATTGTCAAGTGATGTAGGATAATATTTTGACAAAAGAGATGGAACGAGGTGCAAATGAGGACTTTCATGGTATTTAACATTACTAAAAATTATCTATTGAAAAACTCTGAAATGAATTTTGCCTTTATAGAATATGGATTAGTTCAAGTAAATCAGAAGTGATCGCGCAATTTATAATTAATAACCTGCTTGAATACTTCAGTTTTTTTTTTTCATCAACAAATAAGGAAACATTTGGGACTTCATTACATGGGTTGAAATTATTGCTTTTGATAAATAAGGTTCAGTAAACTTGTTCCCACGCTACATCAATGGTTGCATCACTAGTATCGCTCGAACTTAAGTGTCATGAGCTCACTTTTTTGCCCAGTAGTAAAGATAGTGACAAAGCAATGATTGATATTGAAGGGATACATATTTCATTTTGTTCCCTTTACATTTCTTCCAGATTAGCGACCTATTGAGTAGGCACCGGATCACCGACCTGTTGATTGGGTATGTCAATTTGAAAGAGAAGGACTTCCGGGATAAGACAACTCGGGAAGTCTCTCAAGGGAATCCTAGTGGCGATCAAGATCTTGCGGAGGAGTCACGACCTCCTACTCTCAGCCTCTCTTTGTCTCATTTTTTAAGGAGAGAACTAACTTGTTTTGAGAAGTACGCAATGTGTTTCGGCCTAAATGAATCCGCTCGTGAAATAATCCTCGTAGTAGCTACCTTAATTACGACTGCCACTTACCAAGCCGCTGTCACTCCTCCGGGAGGATACTGGGGGGATAACTCGTCAAATCCCCCAGCCAATTTCACTGTCGTTACTGCCAATTCCAGCGGCATTGCTGTTGGAAAACCACATCAAGCCGGAGACGTTATCATGAGCGGCAAGTATCTATACCCGTTCACGGCCCTCAACGGTATGGTTTTCTTGCTCTCCGTCATCACAATCTGGAGCACCGCTATTCCCCTATTGCCCCACACTATCCCGGTTTACTTGCTAGTGTTGCTTCTCAGTGGTACCTTCCTTGCGACCGCTACAATCGGATTCCCGGAATCCGATGCGGTCGCAGCAGGTACCATAGAGATATTGTGTATGAGCTTGCTGCTCGTCGTGTTGGCGGTCCCCACATACTTCTGGTACAGTTACTACCGATATAAATTACGACTCCGAACAGATGCCACAGGGAGACACGTCGGCAACTTCCTTGAGTTGAAGGACCGGAAATAGTTTGCAATATCTACTCTTTTAAGTATTCTTCTCGCGTATGCTATATCATCTGTGTTTCTAGTCTTGAGGTTTGTAAGAACTGGACTCTTCTTATTAGTTGCATGTAATGGACTCATCTAATAATCCTTGATTCCGAGAGGCCTTCACTCTTGCTTGAAGTCGAGACTTTCAAATAGCTTCCCCCAATTCAACTTCGACGCAATGAACACAAAAAGCACTGAGTTGCAACTCGCAAGTACGAATGCCCGAAGCATACACGCACAAGAGTCACGGACAGAAATCTCTTTAGGTTTTTTATTTCTAGAAAGAGGCAAACCGCATGATCCTATAAAACATAACAAATTAATACAGTTGCAACACTTGCTCTAAAAATTATTAATAAATAAAGTAACCGAAAAAGAAATGCTGAAAATATAACAAAACCTAGCTAAAACTCAAAAAAGAAAAAAAAAAAAAAGCTAGGCCCTATGGTATCTTCCAAAAAAAATATCAACTTATTTAAAAAAATAATAATAAAAACAATAAACTCAAAAATTATATAATAAGCGAATATCCTAAACCAACTTAATCAAAGAAGGATATATCATACTTCAAGGTCCTATATTCATAACAAAAAAAAAAAAAAAACGTAAATCCGCGCTTAAGGGATACTACACCATTCCCTTTTATTGGGAAAAAAAGAAGAAGCTGACCTTGAGTTTCTGAAATGTCGAGGTATCTAATAAAGCATATGTCCTAAAATGCTCTTGGAATTTGGAACCATATTACGAGATCAATCACAATTTCTATTATGAAATTGCACTTTGATTCCAAAAAAATAACGCCCGCAAACAATCCATTGAGTAGAATATGTTAATAAAAGAATAGAATCAGAAGAACACACCATAAAATTTGTTATTGAAGTTCATCCAAACCTAGACCACGAATCCACTTGTGACATGTTGATTTTCTGATTCTGTTTTCGATTGAATGAGTTGGGCTTTTCATTGACACGCCTATAGTATTTTTCTCTGAGCTGATCACTCACGAAATAACTAATCTATTAGGTGAAGCCGTTAAAAAATCTAAACACAACAGATTTGAGAATTCGATCAGAAATTGACTACTCGGCCGTGCTAGTTTGCAAGGGTCAATATGACACTGTCAAAATCAATCAGAGATAGGTCGTTTCGATTGGGGTATGTAATTAGAGTGTGGGTGATTCCATCTAATTGCAAAATTCTCGTCGAACGACACTGAACTGATTTTTTTTTTGTCATTTCTATTCCCTGTGCCTGTATTTAAAATCTTGAGATTTTCATGACAACCGAGAGTCACCAATGAGTCGAAGATGCACAATGTGGCTCAAAAATAATCTACCACGGGTCAAATGGGCTAAAAATTCCAAAAAGCTACCCGGTAGGTTAGGTCATGCTAAAATCACATCCAGTTAAAATTAACCGCGAAATTGAACCCGATAGTTCTATAATGTCACGATTTATTTTAGGAACGTCGACTCATCCTCCGAAAATTTTTCTGCAAACCCAAGATTTTGGCGAAAATTCAAGTTTGGGCGTTTTTGGACCAGAAAAATTAGAGGACCATTTTTTGTTGCACTTTTGGCCATCAAGTTGGATCTTTGGGCAAGGAAAAATGTGGAATTTGATGTGGGCACTTATCTTCGCATTTTGGCCTTTGAATTAAGTCCAATTGGAGAGGATTTGAGTTGGAATTGGAGGGGAAGTGTTCAAAATTCGTAGTTCCATGGGGCTACAACATTTTGGACCATTTGGATGATTTGTTGGAGAAGCTTTGGTGTAGAAATGGCTGAGGATTGAGGCAGCAACAAGTGGGACCTTGAACTTGAGTGATTTGGATATTTTAGAAGACTTTGTGGCATTTTGGTGGTCCCCCTTCAAGTTGAGCTCTTCTTCTTCTTCCTTAGCCTTGCTTTCCCCATTATTGATGTTATTTGAGCTCAAGAAAACCAAGGGAAGCCAGCTGAAAGCCAGCAACCTTTGACTGCCACCCGAAGTTGCTCGAGTGCTGTGCGACCGCCCTTGCTCGCGCGCCCGTCCGCCCGCTCGTCCCGTGCTTGCTCACGTCCCCGCGAGCCTAGCTTGTTGTCCTGAGCTGTCGAGCTCGCCTGGAAGCCGCGCCACCGTCACCGTCCAGCCGCCAGAACCACCGCCAGGAACCGCTGTAGCCACCGCCGTCCCACCTGGCCAATCAACCCCCTAATCTTAACCTTAAGAAGAACTCCGCTCCCGTTCGCCGCTTCTAAAGAGTCGGACTTCTTGTCCAAAGTGTCCTATAAACAAGTGCATAAAAAAAAAAAAAATTAGTGGAACAAAGACAGAAAATAGCGTAGCATAATAGGCAAATAAAACAACATAGTAACGCGCTCTGTTCTACCTCAGTCACCCGTGATACTTTAGTAAATGAACCTACTAGAGTGAGAGTAGATCGTGATCGCAGTATTGCTGAAGTGTAGGTCTTAGGAGCTGGCCCTCTCTAATTTCCATGAAAGGATGATGTACTTAGATAGCTTATAATATAGTCTCACATATTTCAGGAACTAAAAGAAAATATCAAATCTTTATGTAGGTAACACAACCAATGAGAGAGAGAGATGTAACATGTCAGTTGTGTTACTAATGAGTGAACAGACTCACCAATGAACAAATTCGACCAGATCACAAATGGACAGATTCTGTCATAGGAAATTCCAACAAAAACAAGTGAAACAAACTGATTTTGACTGGTAGAATTCTAATAGAATGAAACTGAACAAACATGTAATGGGTCATCGAAATAACTAAGGCGGAACAACCAGATTCTAACTGCTCAGAATGAAGTAGAAATAAGCAGAATGAACGTGTAATGGATTATCAAGCTAAATATTGCAGAATGGCTAGATTCTAACTACCCAAAGTGAGACATAAAGAAGCAGAACAAACACGTAATGGATCATCAAAATAAATATGGTAGAATAGCCAGAATCTAACTACCTAAAATGAGGTAGAAAGAAGCAGAATGAACCTGCAATGAATTATCAAGACAAAGATAGTAGAATGACCATATTTCAACTACCCAAAATGAGGTAGAAAGAACTAGAATGAACATGCAATGGGTCACTAAGACAAAGTTGGTAGAATAATTAGATTCTAACTATCTAGAATGAGATAGAAAGATGCAGTACAAACATGCAATAGGTCACCAAGATAAAGATGTGAGAATAACCCGATTCTAACTATCTAGAATGAGGCAGAAAGAAATAAAACAAACATGCAATGGGTCACCAATACAAAGTTGGTAAAATGACTAGATTCTAATTACCCAAAATAAAGTAGAACAAACATGCAATGGATTATCAAGACAAATATAACAGAATGGCCAGATTCTAACTACCTAGAATGAGGCAGAAAGAAGCAAAACGAAAATGCAATGAGTCACCAAGAGAAATATGTGAGAATAACTAGATTTCAACTACTTAGAATGAGGCAGAAAGAAGCATAATGAATATGTAATGAGTCACAAAGACAAGCACAAAGACAAGGATGGTAGAATGACTAAATTTTAACTATCTAGAATGAGGTAGAAAGAAGTAGAGCAAACACACAATAGGTTATCCAAATAAAGATGTGAGAATAACTAGATTTTAACTACCCAAAAATGAGGCAAAAAGAAGCAGAACGAACATGCAATGGGTCACCAAGATAAAGTTGGTAGAATAACCAGATTCTAACTACTCAGAATGAGGCAGAAAGAAACAGAACGAATATATAATGGGTCAACAAGACAATTATAACAAAATGAACACGTTCTGACTATCAGAATTACATAAAATGAACCAGAATGAACCCAAGCGAAGCAAAACGAACTTATAATAAATTATCAATCTGCTTAATAATCATCCTATCCACATCAAGACTTTACTTCTTACCCAACCAATCAAAATTGAAGTAACTAAGTAGATTTAAGTTAACTTAACACTAGAAATTTCACTTACCTTGACACAATCGTAAATCACGAACTACCGATTGCTTTCCCCACCTTAGTTGCTCTTGAATATGAAGTTTGCTATCCAAATTCTTGGATTGAAAAGTGAAATTAACACACGTAGCTTCTGTATGAGTTTTCAGGGAGCGAAATGGGTTCTTTGGCAAGATAGAAGGAGTTTTGTTTAAATTAACTAACATAATTTAATTTCTTGCAATGTTAGGTGTAAATTTGCATGCTAATCTTCATTTTGATGTGGTAATAATGCCAAGCAAGGCCCTCGCATGTGGCCAAAGAAAATGCTAGAAGAGGATGAGTCATTTGGGGGAGAAATTATGATTTAATCCTTGGTGTCAAAATTTGTAATGAAAATATTGTTTGCTAGAGACATATGGACATGCAATGCATAATATAAAGATAAGTGGCACTTTAAAATTCTAATTAATAAATTTTGTAAGGGAAATGTAGCAAGAGAAACGTAATCCACTTCTTACACATTTACTAGCATAGGTTATCTACTATTATTGATAATTAACTAAATTTTACACAATTTATAACACCCATAAACTATCAAGACAACAATAGTCTAATTAATACTGTTATACTATTAACACACACATAATTCAATTCGAACACTAGACTTGGGACGATGTATGTTTATGAGAATTACCCGTTGCGTCTTTTGAAATTAATGATTTGACTAAAATTTTCACGTACTCGTCCAAATATTGAGACAAATAATACTTAGCTTAAATCCTAAGTATTATTATCACTTACGAGAATTTTTGAATACTACATAATTACAAGTTAATATTACATATTCAAGTTAGCCCACAACTCATTAGTTTAAGCTTGCTGCATGCTCCCAACATAACGCACTCCAAAAAAACCTTAGGCTATGTTTGACAATTATGATAAAAATTCATGATAGAATAAAATATATCATATCCTATATTTGGTGTCTATTCAAGATAAGATAAAGTTGGCTATAAGAAGGATATGACCTGGATAAAATTATTTTATAGGAGAGGTGGGATAAAAGTAGATATGATTTCTAATATATATTGAACAGATGTTATCTTTCATAAATAACAAACTTCTTAAATTAAAATTTAAAATAATATTCAAATTCTAATATATAAGATTCAAAAAAAAAAAAAAAAACCAAGTCCATTTTTATGCATTCATATATTTTATATATATTCAAATTTCTTTCTATCTTCTAATATAAATTCATTATATAGATATATATTTAGATTTTATATTTATTACATATTTTAGGATTATTAGTATAATTTACTATATAATAAATTTATTAGAGAATGATGGAAGGAAAAAAATAAATAAAAAAGAAAATAATTTAAAAAGCGGGGAAAAAATAATAAAAAAGCAAATAAATATGAAGTCAACAAGGTTGTTGTGAGAGATTCTTACCCTCCCAAAATGAACACTGTGTGAAATTTATCGCACTATCCGTGTCATTTTACTGTCAAATTTGTCATGCTTTTCATGAATTGTGTGCGGTGAAGATCCACGGAAGAAATAGTAGATGAAAGTGAGCATATCGACACGTCATTTTCTTCTGCTTAAAATCTTAATTTTATTCGAGTGTAATTCTGAAAGTTTAGTGAAAGGAAGGCAAAACCAGATTTCCCCTTAATATATCGAAAATGTGAGGGCAATATTAGACAGGATGGCGAGTTCATCTATATAACAGTATATGGCATGTAAATTTTAGATTAGTCATTAATGATGTATAAATTCATCAGAGAAAGTCCAATAAATCACGAAAATAAAATAAATTTTGGCCTTCATATTTACACAGTGCGTAAAAATAATATATTAAAAATAAAAAATATTATTCATTTAAAGGCTAAAGATGTGGGCAATTTTAAAGAAAATCTAATTAACACTCAATCATCTTTCGCTAGAGGTGTGATACCGCCATCCATCAACACCTCCCACCTAAATTGAGTCCCTTCGGTGGCATCACTCTAAGAGAGCAATGTTTGGCGTTGTTGTTTGTAAAATTCTAAACGCAAATGCACGTGTCGAACAAGTAATATAATTATGAGAAAAAGTATCATCTCACGGAGATCGATGATTAATAAACCAATTAAATACTAAAATAGACTAATTCTAAAATTTATCTAACAGATCAAAATATAATTAAGAATAAATTAAAAACGAAATTTGTAGACTAAATGCAGTAAATCGATCAGATAAATATGTTAGAGTATCCGATTTCACTATAATCACTAGATATGAATTTTAGATTGTTTTGGGTACAAGAACGATATCAAACATGTGATAGCGTAATTTCCTAACCTATTTACTATTCTATCTCTAGGTATAGTAAGCCTACTCAGTTTTTTAATCCACTATATCTCTATGTGAATTAAAATAAACATAAGTGCATTAAAAACTATGAATATTCCTGGCTTACAATGAGTTTTTTTGGATCACCTTATCACCAAAAGCTACATAAATAACGCAGTATATCTCTATCCACGTTTAATTCATGGTTATGTATTATAATGAGCAATTGCATATTATTACTTTTCAGTTTCAAACATGCACATCAGATCATTCAAGTGGTGGTCAGTCACTCAAAAGTATTAAGCACAATAATATATAACTCATATGAATGAAATCAATTGTAAAACATAAAAATCATAAAATTCACATCATCATGGTTATGCTATATCGTAGCCCTAACTAAATAAAATTAGAGCATAGTAGAAGAATAAATAAAAATATAAATCAAACCTGGCATCTTGAATCAAAGAATAAGAATTCTGTCACCACTTTGGTATTCTCTTCAAAATACTCGAAAAACTCTCAGAAGAATGAAAAACGATTTAACAAAAACCTAGCTTCTCTCTCTTTGGCTCTCAATGTTCTCCCATTTAGAGGATATATCCAAGCTTCAAGCAATTGCGCATAAAATCAAGGAGTAAATCAGATGATTCTAGGATCTAATTAGAGCCAATGTCACTATCCAATTTCACTCATTCAATATAATTTTTCTACCACCATATATCATCATTCATTTTTTTTCTTTCTCTTTTTTTTTGAATTACTTTACGGTGGAGTTTCTCCCAAAGTCCCTCCTAATATAATATGAAAATTTCCAACCCATTGAGTATCCAAAAGGCTCATTCAATTGAAAGTTGGATAAGGAACCATAAAAGCAATTTTTCTTAATACACCCCAAACAACCATTGCAATCACTTTTTTTTTTACTCCATCATTCTTCCCAAATTTCTATCATGCTCAGATAATTTTTTATCCTAAAAGAAAATCAACGTGTTCATAGGGCATGGGACAATGATATAATTTGATAACAGCTAGGCTAAACATATATGGGTGCCAATGAAAAATTGGGTAATAATTAAGGTTCAACGGGGTGACAAGGGATAAATAAACATGGTTAGCTTGAAAAGCTCAATTGATCCAAAATTTGCTTAAATCATTTTCTCAGATACTTCACATGAATGTTCTTTAGATTTACACATAATACAAAAATTAAGGACTTTTAGTGCTCGGTAAGTGGATCGACATAATCAGAATTAAAATTAACTCACATCAATTGCAATTTTAAATTTTCCTAAGAATTGTAAAATTTCACAACTAAGAAAGCAATCATGATTAAAAAATTATCCAAAAAAATAAATTTGTCTCCCCCCCAAACTTGAATGAAGCAGTGTCCTCAATGCGAAAAATAGAAAGAGGAAAAAGAAAACTCCCTTGATTGTAGGATATGTCCATAGATGACCTTGATGATTAAACTCTTGCAAGATGATTCCTAAAAAATTAACCTGGATAAAACAGATAAAAGTTAATCTCTTTTTTTTTTTTTGCAAAACATAAACTTAACAATAAAAAAAACATAATTAAAATGCTTGGGATGCCTCCCAAGAAGCGCTTGTTTTATAGTTTTCAGCTAAACTATCTCGAGATATCGCTATTCTGGAGGATGAAGTTCAATGGTGGTCTTCTGCTTGTTATAACCACCTTCAAAGTATGGCTTCAAACGTTGACCGTTCACTTTGAATGTACCCTCAGTGTCATGTGCAACTTCAACTATTTCATATGGGAATACCTGTGTAACTGTAAAAGGATCAGACTATCTAGATCGCAACTTTCCTAAAAAAAGTTTAAGACGAGAGTTATAAAGTAAGACTTTTTGACCAATTTTAAACTCTCTTCTAAATATGTGATTGTCATGCAATCTTTTTGTACGCTCCTTGTACAACTTAGAATTTTCATAGGCCTCATTGCGAAATTCCTCCAATTCATTCAATTGTAATAATCTTTCTTCACCTACGGAGATCGCATATCAAAATTCAAAAATTTCAGTACCCAATATGCTTTATGTTCTAATTTCACTAGTAAGTAACAAGCTTTTCCAAACACTAGCCTAAAAGGAGACATTTCAATTGGAGTTTTGAACGCTATCCTATAGGTCCAAAGTGCATCATCAAGTTTTATTAACCAATCTTTTCTATAGGCATTTACTGTTTTTTCTAAAATTCTTTTGATTTCCCTATATGAAACCTCTACTTGACCACTAGTCTAAGGATGATAAGGGGTTGCAACTTTAGGCGTGACTCCATACTTAATCAAAAGTGCTTTAAATTGTTTGTTGTAAAAATGTGTCCCCTTATCACTTATGATTGTCTTAGGAATGCCGAATCGGGTAAAAATATTTTTCTTCAAAAATTTGACCACAACCTTAGCATTATTAGTTGGCAATGCTACAGCTTCTGCCCACTTAGACACATACTCCACATCCACTAAAATGTATAAATTTCCATAAGAATGTGTAAAGGGTCCCATGAAAATTAATACCCCAAACATTAAATAATTGACACACAATAATGTTGTTTAAAGGCATCTCATTTTTTCTTGAAATATTTCTAGTTTTTTGACACCTATCACATGAAGCTACATAGGAGTATACATCTTTTAAAAGTGAAGACCAATAAAATCCAGATTGTAAAAATTTTAGCTGCAGTTTTGGTTGTACCAAAATGGCCACTTGTCTCTTCATCATGACAATGATATAGAATGTTTGTCTTCTCTTCATCTGGAACGCATCTCCTTATGACCTGGTCTGCACATACTTTAAACAAGAAATGTTATTCCTAAAAATAATTTTTAACATCAGAAAAGAATTTTTTCTTCTGTTAATATGATAATTCAGGAGGAAGAACATTACTTACTAAATAATTTACAAAGTCAGCATACCAATGAATTTTTGTGAACTTGATGGAAATTTTTTTTCTCATTGGGGAATTCTTCTAAAATTGGTCTTACCTCTTCCTTTGAATTTGGAATTCTTGAAAAGTGGTTTGTAATTAGATTTTCAGTTCCCTTCTTATCTTTGATTTCCAAATTAAATTCTTGTAGCAATAGAATCCACCTGATCAACCGGGGTTTTGATTCTTTCTTTTCAAGCGTATACTTAAGAGCGGGCGGTCGAATAAACTATAACTTTTGAGCCAATTAAATAAGAACGAAATTTATCAAAAGCAAATATTATCGCCAAAGTTCCTTTTATGTTGTTGAATAATTCATTTGTGCACCTAACAAGGTTCGACTAGCATAGTATATGCTTCGAAAAACTTTATTCTTCCTTTGTCCCAAAATAGCTCATACTGCAGAATTGCTAGCATCACACATCAGTTCAAAAGGTAAATCCCAATTTGGTGCTGCCATAGTTGGTGCTGACATTAACTTCTCCTTTAAAGTGTTAAAAACCTACATGCATTCAACAGAAAAATTAAAAGCAGCATATTTTTCCAAAAGATTAGAAAGGGGTTTAACAATTTTTGAAAAATCTTTTATAAATCGCCTGTAAAATCCTACATGTCCCAAAAATCCTCTAACAAATTTCACAGATGTTGGTGGAGGTAATTTTGCAATGACCTTCACTTTGGCTCGATTGACTTCTATTCCATTTCGAGAAATTTTATGCCCGAGCACTATTCCTCCCTCAGCTTTCACTACTTCTTGCATCTTCGGGTTCAAACACCTCTGAGGTTGGATAGTTGGTTTATATTGTTTCCCCATCAAAATTTTGTGCATGCAAATTGAAGGACTAATTCCCTCGATATCAGCTATTTTTCATCCAATTGCACCTTTATGCTCTCTTAATACTCTGAACAATTTCTCCTCCATCAAATCTATCAAAGAAGATGATGTAATTACTGGTAAAGAAGAAACTCCATCTAAATAAGCATATTTCAAATGAGAAGGTAAGGGTTTGAGTTCAAGAATTGGAGACTCTTCAATTAATGGTTTAGGCTTTGTAATGTGTTGTTCCAACTCCTCAAATTTAGTTGCCTTTTGCCTTGAATATGGTGGAATTGCCTCCATGAAATTTGCATACTCATTTATCTCATCATTTTAAATATATTTTTCCCTTAGTCGAATCAGACATGCTTCAAGTGGATTTTTAAAAATATTTTCCTGAAAAATCTTATTCACCAACTTGTTAATTATCTCAACTCTAAAACAAGAATTATTATCAGATGGATATTTCATTGCTTTAAAAACATTAAATGAAACAAGATCATCTTGAACTCTAAGGATCAATTTCCCTTGTTGTACATCAATAAGAGCTATTCCTGTTGCTAGAAAATGTCGACTTAAGATAAGTGGTACCTCAAAATCTTCCCCCATGTCAAGAACTATGAAATTTGCAGGAAAAATAAATTTGTTAACTTTTACCAAAACATCTTCCACAATACCTCTCGGATATTTAATTGATCGATTAGCTAGTTGAAGTGACACTATAGTTGCTTTTACCTCACTCAATCCTAATTTCTTGAAAACCAAATAAGGCATTAGATTAATACTTGCCCTAAATCACATAATGTTTTTTCAAAGTAAGAATCCCCAATAGTGCAAGGAATAGTAAAACTCCCTGGATCTTTTAATTTCGGAGGCAATTTGTTTTGTAAGATGGCTGAACACTCCTCATTTAACTTCACAGTTTCATAATCCTCCAGTTTCCTTTTATTTGCCAAAATTTCCTTCAAAATTTTTGTATAACTAGGCATTTGTGTTAAGGTATCTGCAAAAGGAATGTTAATGTGCAATTTTTTAAATACATCAAGAAATTTAGAAAATTGCTTATTTATTTTGTGCTGCTGGAGTCACTGAGGGAATGGAATTGGCGGCACATATGGCTTGGGATTATTTGGAAAAAGTTTACTCTTGCTTGTCTCATTTGATTGTTTATTGATTACCTTTTCCTTGTCTCTGAAAATTTCTTCTTCTCCCACTTGTTTACCACTTTTCAAGGTAATAGCCTTTATGTTTTCAATTGAATTTTTCTCTGTGTTGCTTGGCAAAGAACCATGTTGTTTCCCTGACATCATGCTTGCTAACTGCCCACTTGCATCTCCAGATTTCTGATTGAAGCCTCTTGGTTTTAAAATTTCACATCCGTGCTTTTGATGAAGTCATTAGTCGTATTAGCAAGTTTGGTGACTATCTTCCAAATTTGATTTTGCCTTCTGATTGTTTGAATCCCGGTGGTCTTGTCACATTCTGATTATTCCATGCAAATTTTGGATGATTGCGTCATCCCGGATTGTACATGTTGGAGTAGGGATTATTTTGTGACCTGTTAAAATTCCCAACAAAGTTAGAATTTTTATTAGATTATTTAAAAGTATTACCTACTTGACATTCTGTGCTAACATATCCTCCATCACAAAAATCACATGTCAAATTCTGAATTTTCATGGTTGAAACACTCATATTATCAAGCTTTTTGTTGAGTAGTAAAGAAGAATGAGGCTGTGAAAGTTTTTGCTGAAAATTCATTGAGAACGTTGATGCACGAATGAAGCTGGGAGGTAAGGGAAGAAGGAGAGACGGTCTCCTTCTATGTGTCGGCTTCTCCGCCTGTTGATCATATTGGTCAACAATCTTTGATTATGTGGCAGTCCAAGGGGAGACGCGTGGAGTGGACGTGTCCCTTGGCTGAAATTCCCTTGTCACTTTGAGGAATTTGCTGAAACGTGGCTGAGGTCTTATGTCAAGGTTCTTATTCGCTGGCAGGTTGAGGAGGAAAAACGTGGCTGCATATTGCAGTCAAAGTCTTTATTCTGAGGAGAAGCGGATGGGGTTGACATGGGGAAACGGTGGGAGTTCTTTGCTCCTTTCTTTGACCAATTGAACATATGCATGGGGATAAAGGAGAATTGCATGAGGAACCGAAGGAAGCAAACATTGGTCTCACTTATGGCATTCCATGAAGAAGAAATTTTAATGGGATAATGGACTAGGTGATGGTCAAGCTGTCATAGTACGGTGGAGACGTGATGATGAGGTGGTGCCGTGGGGACGTGATGAGACGTGGTGGTCCGGTACAGTGATGGTGGTGGTGAAACGGTGGCCGTGAGTGGTGCCAATATCATAGTCCGATGACAAGCTTGTCGACGCGGCATGGACCGTTAAGTATTCGGGGGTTGGCGAAGTCCGGACATCACAATATTGCTCTCTCTTTATGATGGCTTCAAACTTGGAGGACAAGATGTAATCCTCTATCTTTGCCAAGATCGTCATCCAAGTTCAAGGGCCAAGATTTCTTCTTGACTTCTCAATTATTGGCTAGGTTCAAGAAGGGTAAATGGTCCATTCCCCCTTGTCTACACCGAAGTGGCACCTACACCCTTTGAATAGTCTCCCAAAATTTGTCTCATCTCAATTTAAATCTTAATAGGCTAAATTGGTTTGACCTCTAGGTCCACTAAAGTCTATGTCTTCAAATTAGTGCATTTCTTTGATTAATGTACTCACTGGTTCACTAAAATTATTTCAAATTGAATAGGAATGTTTTGATAGCATCTACAATCGACACTTGTAATTGAACTGAGGTTCATGGTTAAGTTTCAATCAAGAACAGCTTTAATGTGACCTATGCGAATATGGGCGGCATTGGTAGAATTTGCGTGATCAAACTTGAACTAAGTTCGATGCTTGTTCAAGGTTTTACATATGACTTTCTTTTGAGCTTTGTTGATCAATGAATAATCTTTGGTTGTCATATAATCAAGTAGGATCGATCAACTTGCCCCGACTCATGGTCGTTTGAGATTAGATTAGGGTCATTTACATATAGTACATTGATCATGTAGCGTCACCTGCGATCGGTATATACTTGAGTCGAATCGATCTATACCCATCCAATAACTAATTCATGATGGCATGTGATTGCCCATAACAATCCTTATGGTCGAATGGTCCTTTCACAATCAATCACTTCGCTCTATCGCAACCCTGATCTTGAGTTGCCTTGCCCTTAATTAGTCAGTCGACTTGTGAACAATTACTAGCATTAAGTCACAACTTATCCTCGTTACTGATGTACTGATCCTTAATCCATTCCTTGTGGTCTAGATAGGGGTTTGAGTTGATGATGTCACAACTCTTTCCCTCTAAAAGAAATTTCGTCCTTGAAATTCAAAGACATACCTGATTCCTTAAATAGATGCCGATATCGAAGCCTCATCGATTCCTAACTTTCCCATGTTGTTCCTAATGACCTTAACTAAGGGAATGGTTTTATTCTATGGCTCTTGTTCTTTTCTATCCACAATCCGCATAAGCTTTTCAACATACGACACTATGTCGTCCATTTTGATCTATTCAGAGTTTAGCACTTGTGCCGGATCTAGCTCATACTTTTTTAACATAGATATATAGAACATGTCATGCACCTAAGCAAGTCTAGGCGGAAGTGCTAACCTATAAGCTAAATTCCCTATTCTTCTAAGATCTCAAAAGGTTTTAAGTACTTCGAACTTAGCTTTCCTTTCTTGTCGAAATGCAACATACATCTCATAGGTGACACTTTAAGAAAGAAATGATCACCTACTTGAAATTCTAAAGGACCGCGTCGTCTATCCGCATAGCTTTTCTAGTAGCTTTGGGTAGTTCTAAGTATTTTTCTAATCACTTTCACTGCATCTGTTGACATCTAGACTAACTCTAAGCTAGGAACCTTCTTTCCTCGACCTCATCCCAACAAACTGGAGTTCTGCAAGCTCATCCGTATAACTCTTCGAGTGGTTCCATCCCATTGCTCTACTGGTAGATATTGTTGTAGGCTAATTCAATGAGATGTAGCTATTCTTCCCAATCTCCTTTAAAATCAAGCACACACACTCGTAGCATATCTTCGAGCATTTGGATCATCCTTTCAGATTAGCCATCAGTTTGTGGACAATAAGCTATGTTATACTAAAGTTTCACTCCCATAGCTGTCTGAAGACTTTTCCAAAATGTGACACTAAACTTGGGGTCTATCCAAAATAATTGTCACTAGCACTCCGTGAAATCGAATTATCTATTGGACATAAAGCCTTGTGTATTCTTCCAATAAGAAATCCTTTCGTACCACCAAGAAATGAGCTGACTTGGTTAGCTTGTCAATTATTACCTAGATAGAATCATGGCTTCTTTGGCACCTTGAAAGTCCCATGACGAAGCCCATTGTGATACGTTCCCATTTCCATTTTGGGATTTCTAGTGGTTGAAATAATCCACTAGGCTTGAAATGCTGTGCTTTTACTTGTTGACACATTAAACATTTGGCGATGTATTTGGCGCTATCAACCTTCATGCCATTCCACCAATAATATTGTTTGAGATTCCAGCACATCTCTATGCTACCTAGATGTATGTTGTAGTTACTTCGGTGAGCATTTGATAGGATTTCTTCCTTTAGTTTTGCATTGTTGAGTTATGCACAATTGTCTATGGAATTTCAATACTCCATCTTTAGTTACTTAAAAATCAAACTTTTTCTTTTTTGAAAGGGATAAGTGCTGCGAAAGTTCTAAAATTTGTTATAAAAATGCATTTGAGTCTTAAAACTTGCAAAAAGTTCAAATAAATCCTAAAACTTATCGAAATGTTTCATTTGAGTCCTAAAATCGACGCCGTTAGCTTTTCCGTTAAAATTGCTGACGTTGCATTTAAAATTAATTTTTATTTTCCACATGGCTTTTAATGATTTTTTATTCATTTAAAAATAGATTTAAAAACTAAAAAATTAGATTTATTCATTTTATCTTATTTTTAAAAAGAAAAGTGAAAATTTATTTTAAAAAGAAAACAGTTCAAAAAAAAAAAAAGCCAGCCTCGTCGAAGGGGTTGGCGACGGTCATCGGCCCTCGCCACCCCCAGGCGAGGGCCGGCGACCCTCACCAAGCTTGGGCGAGGTGCCCAGATTTGGGCACGCTAGCCCTCGTGGGGGGTCGGTGAGGCTTGCTAGATCTGGGTGAGCCTCACTGAGATCTGGCAAGCCTCGCCGGCCTCGAGCAAGGGCCGACAAGGCGTCGCCCAAGGCGGGGGACGGTTGCCGGGCCCTCGAGAGGGCTAGCAACGGCTTGCCCAGGCTAGGCGATAGCCGCCGGCCTCTCGCGAGGGTTGGCGTGTCCAGATTTGGGCTCCCTCACTTGAGCTTGGCGAGGGTCGCCGGCCCTCGCCCGGCCAGGAGGGCCGGCCACCCGAGGCGAGGACCGGCAACCGTCGTCGCCCCTCCAAGTGAGGCTGCCTTTTTTTGAACTATTTTCTTTTTAAATAAATTTTCACTTTTTTTTTCGGTTGAAAATAAGATAAAATGAATAAATCTAATTTTTTAGTTTTTAAAAATGAATAAAAATCATTAAAAAAGCCACATGGAAAATAAAAATTAATTTTAAATGCCACGTCGTATTTTTAACGGAAAAAAAGCGGCGTTGATTTTAGGACTCAAATGAAACATTTTGATAAGTTTTAGGACTTATTTGCACTTTTTGCAAGTTTTAAGACTCAATTGCATTTTCGTGATAAGTTTTAGGACTTCCGTAGCACTTATCCCTTTTTGAAACTCCTCAAATTTTCTGAAGTTTGAGGTCGTCTTGTTGTAATGCTTTAATCTTCGACTACACTTCCAATTCAATTCTAAGAGTAGCCAAAAGATTAGAAAGTTGATTTACCTCACATTTGTATTCCAAATCTCAAATTCCTTCAAGAAGACTCCATTCTCAAATCATCACTTGTGCGATAGTTGATTTCTGACTAAGAGCATCAACCACCTTGTCGGCTTTCCTAGGGTGGTCAAGAATATCACAGTTGTAATCATTGAGAAGTTCCATCCAAAATAAAAAGCATTGTCTTCTTTAACATTGCCCATACAACAAATTATCTATTACAAATTCCTCACATTTTTTTATCTTATAATTAAAAAATCTTCTCATAGTGACCTTGGTGAATTAAAATTCATGGGGAATACAATTGGATAAGGCCTGTTGGGTTGGACCCATATCTTACATTCGTGTTGAAAAGTAAAATTCTTCTTAATTGGTACCATTGTTTCGTATGATGTATTTCATTTAGTGTGATCATCCTTAACCATAGGAGGGGACCATGTTCGTTATGTCAAAGTTCAGTATTGGTGCAAATTGCACCTTGTTTCTCAACGTCCATCACACGAAATGTCGGTAGGATGAACAAAACCTTAAATCAATAAGTAGTTAGGAAACACCACAACCTAAGACTGAGCAACTATCACAAGAAAGTATAATAGGAGTCATTATATATTTTTGACCTAGATAGGTCGTGCCACATAGAATGATCGGCATCTATATTAGCAATTCCCGTCTAAAATTGTCTGAATGAACTTAATTAACAAAATGTGAAAGTATTTACGACTCAATAGAAAATTTAAAAATATTTAAACTAAATTGGTTAAAGTACAATAAACATTTGATATTTCGGACAATTTTCTCATAGAACTTGAAGTAAGGCACAAAATTTCTTCTATAGAGAGATATGCGGGAGAAAGATGTGAGTGGTTATGGTGATATGGCCATGACAGCGATCGTTGGTGGCTCAATCAGCGGCCTTATGGATGCGACTGGGGCATGGCGAATGCTGTGTCAGCTAGCGACGATGGCAAGTGAACGTTCCGGAAGCGATGATGGTCAGTGTCATGGCGGTGATGGTTCAGCTGAAATTGAGGTGGGGAGGGAGGAGATAGAGCTTGTTTTTAACTGGAAATAAAACCCAAAATCCAACAACGTTTAATTATTCATCTAAAGTTTTTCTTATCGAACGTGCAACAAAGCGAAATTGATGCTAGTACCAAATTTCCACGATTTAAGCCATTAAGATTTGAAAAACGGTGATTCTCAACGGAGTTTGACAGATGCCAAAATTATCGTGCGGGTAGAACGCTGTGCTTTTTTTAGACTTTTGAAAAGTGGGTTGAAATTGTTCTTGAGGTGAAAGGCAGGCTCTTGATGATTGTTTGATTGACTGGGATACACATGTTGCTTCCAAATTCTCTTCCTCTTTTCTTCGTATAATTGCTTGATTTTCTGAAGAACTTTTGGGCAACATCTCCATTGAATTAATGCTTAGCGAGTAGTGGCGTTAGATCCGAAGGACTTCAGAGGGTTCTTCCATACCCCCAACTAATCACCTGTAGATCCGAATAAGTGGATTATGCACACAGTGCAGGTGCGAACCCTGACATAACTATGGTGCAAAAAAATCTCATGTTGAGAACAAAGTGAAGTCTAATGGGTATTAAAATAGGAGGTCTCAGACATGATTCCTCAAATTATCCCGAGTTTCCATTCATTAATGCGTGATGGGTTCTATAAAACTTTCACGTACTCACACATTGGATTCTCACGTTCAAGGCGTTCGTCATCAAGTCGGTTCCCTTTTGGAATCACGTCCAGAAGGTCCCCTTTCTTGTTCTTTTATACCAGAAATATGCCCTTCCTCATTTCCTTTTGTGGATATTGCAAGGACAAAATCTTGACTTGTATAGGTTTGATAAGCATTGCTTATATAGCAGAACTAAATGATTTGCTGTCAAAATTGGAATACACATCCGCATATAGTGGGGATAAGTTTTCCTTCGTGCTCAGTTTAAGGAAAAAGGCTAGCAAAAAACAGCATCAATCTATCTCTAGCTTACACTATAATTATCTTTTATGTCAAAAAGCCTACCCTCACATAAAAAACACACGCTCTCTCTCTCTCTCTTCGCATCCTTGGCTGCGGGAAGACCATTCAGAACGAAACATTGCTGTGGACCGCTGTGAAGTCTAATCATACCACTGTAGAATCTAGCATGAGTAGTGGAGGAGGCATCCAGTACCATTACCTGACTGATGGATGGTACATCCGAACAAAGATGAAGTTGAATGAAGAGAGGAGATGCAGATGCAAATAATCTCTTTAGTAATATGGATAGAACACGGTTCCTGCACGTCTCAAACATATCATGAAATGAGGGCTATTTACATGTCAATTTTGTTCGGGCAAGATAAGTCAAATACAAGGCCTCCATTCTCTGACATTCTTGCTCAAACGACCGGGTACTTTGGCAGACCACAAATCAAGATCAGGCGAAGGTCCGGTGAGGGCTAGATAGTTTTCACCTTCTGCCTGTGCAGTTCTTCTCCAGCTCAACTCTCCTGGGAATGCACTCAGCATTGCCTTGATTGTGGAATTCAGCTCCCACTTTCTAGTGATTCCTGTGGGATCGGTGTCATCAATTCCCCGCAGTTCACCATGATGCGACCACTGGGCATCAACCTCTCCTTGAACTCCACCCAAGTCTCGACCTCCTGCAACTGCGGCAACACCCTGCCTCCCGCAAACAAGTCAACTGCTATCCCTGAGTAATATCCTCCATCATCCTTTACCACAGCAGAAAGGACATCGCCAATGTGAACGCTGAGCATCCCACCTGCTCGATTAGGCTTTTCCAAATCAGAGAGCCCCATATACTCTCTGGCTTTGTCAATCAGAACCTCGTCAATCTCCCACCCTTCAATCTGCAACCAAGGCCACAGTTGCAGCATCAGATGAGCAGCAGTCCCGCCCCCTAATCCAAAGATGGCGATGGGGCCTTTGGGGACTATGGCTGGCAGGCTTGCAAACTCGTCCCAGTAGGAACCACTCCATTTGTCCTCTCCTTTGTTCACCATGCTGTGAACGTTGTGGGTGGAGTCCAACAACAAGAACCGGGATCTTGCAGTGTCCACTATGACAATGTCGTTGTACTGGCTCCTCGTTGCTGTCATTACTCGAAACTCTTCTTGGTCTTCCTCTTCCTGGTCCGAATTTGGATGGGCTCCTTGGACGACCACGTGCCTCTTGAATCCACCCCTCCCGCTCCAACGGAAGGAAGTAATGCAGCACCTGATTGGGAAACTGGTCTGAAATTTAGTCGACCGTGATTCAAGAAGGGAGATTTGCCCATTCGACCGACCGAACCCTGAAATCACAGATTTATGCGCCGGAACTGAATGCAGCATTGCTCCGCCTCAGCTTGCAGGATCCAATAGAATAAGAGATAACATAGACAGGGGGAGGCTGAGGCTTATCTTTTAGCTAGCTGCTGCTCCTTCAGAGCCTGGTGGGCCGGCCTCTCTTATTTATAAGGCAAAAGCAATACAAAGTAGCGGCCCCTCTTTTCTTTTCTTTTTTCATAAAAAACCCCCCCAACTCTAATTCTAGTCCCAATTATAAGAGAAACTGTAAAATTAGGATAAAAATCATAGTTGGAGGTTTTTTTTAGGATATTAGGTCAAATATGAACACATACCTTTATTGTTGTGACAATTTTAGCATGAACTTTCAAATGTACCAAATAGAAACATAAATTTTCATCCATTTGACAGATTGAGGATCTGATAGCCTCCATTTGTAATACTATCTTTTAATTATCCTTTATGATTTTGAAAATTCATAGAATTGCCATTAAGGCTATATCTTTGCCTTCATTTAATACACATGTTAATGGATTACAAAGTGAAGTAACTAATCTCTTGACAAATTATTTTTCTCAAGGAAATGATTATGCGGAAACAAGAGAAGGGGGAGTTGCTCTTGGAAGAGAGGTGGCCTTATTGGCCGACGAAAGGGTTGACGTCGTTGAAGAAGAGAATTGTCAAAATAAAAATCAAGGAAAAAGCTTCAGATTAACTCCTGGGGTTCAAAGATACAGCAAGAAAAAGTAGCCCCGCTGATATTATCTCTAGTAAGAAAGGGCAGACAATCTTAGTG
Organism: Eucalyptus grandis; assembly: GCF_016545825.1. NCBI lineage: Eukaryota > Viridiplantae > Streptophyta > Magnoliopsida > Myrtales > Myrtaceae > Eucalyptus > Eucalyptus grandis. The sequence goes on from NC_052615.1 coordinate 39,094,504, forward strand.
GAGGATACTAGTAAATTAGCCCAAGATCCTAGGCAATCTTTACGATTGATTGAAGAAGCTCCAATACATAGATGATAGAACACTTAATGAGCTTCTATCAGTGGAATCTTATTTGAGTAACGTGGGGAAAATTGTCTAAAAAGTTCTAAACTTATTGCACTTTTTTCCAATTCAGTTCTAAACATTTTAATTTTATCAATTCAGTTTTAAACTTTTTAATTTTATCAATTCAGTTCTCAACCTTTTTTATTTACTACCAATTGAGTCCATTCAGCAAATTTTAGCAAGAAAATATTGACGTAGATGTTGATAGTGCCATGTAGGACCGCCATTGCTAACATGGACATTTTCTAATAATATTTTAATAATTTTTAAATTATTATTTCTATTGTTTTTTTTTCATTCTTTTCATTCTTTTCTTTCTTTTCTCCTTGGCTTTTTTTTTTTTTTTGCCTTTTCGGTGGCCGGCCACCAGCCACAGGTGACAGCCAATAGGTTGGCCTCGCCTGCCATAGAAAAGGCTTGGTTGGGCAAGGGCAAGCCTTAGTGAGCCCTCACCTAGGCTAGGGCGGCCTCGACGGGTGTCAATCGAGTGAGGTCGTGCTAGCCTAGGTAAGGGCCGGCCTCGCCAAATCTGATGAGGGGAGTCCTTGCCAAGGTTAATCCTTGCCTAGGCAAGGTTGACCCTCACCGGGGCTCATGCCCCGATCCTCTGAACGCGTGTCCATCCCTCAGTGGTCGATTAAATAGTGACATTCCAGGACGTGTCGCCGACTCATTCATTTTAATACGCATGCGAAATAATAATCCCTGACAACAATCATATGGGATAGGAAACAAATTTTCGAAAACCACAACACCCTTATATACATATCGTACCAAGTTATATACAACACTAGTCTATATATACAAGTCTCGCAAAAGATGGAAAAGCTACCGGTCCCCTAAACATTCGAGTCTTCAACTGAATACTCCGAGGACCTTGGATTCGATAAACTCGGGTCCACCATTAAACCACCTGGAAGGTCAGCCGTACCCTCGCCAAAAGCTATCTCTAGCACCAACCTAGGAATCTCAAACTCCGAAAGGGGGCTTTCTCTTGGTCCATTTTGCTCGTGTTGATACCACGATCTAAATTTATGGGATACCTTATGGGGTAGACCCGCATCAACCCAAACAGTGGATCTCATGAATTCGTAGACCCAAGCTCCTTGACTCCAAGGGAGGGAAATTTGAGAGTGCTGTTCGGTGACCTTCTTCGGCTGTCCAAAATGCTCGGAAGGTACTACCATATAAGGACCTGTAAATGTTACCTCACAATGGGGTGAGACGATGTCTTAGTAAGTTCAGCCCCTAAGTACCGACTAGGAAGGAAATAAACCCAAATGTTATCTAGTCACGAACGAGATAGAAGACTTACCTTTGCCTCAGTCCATTCTTGCAAGTCAGTAAGATTCAACCACTCGACTAGTCACTTCGAATCCAATCAAATTCAATCATCAGTCACTCGACCTATTCGATTCCATCTCATCCATACCATCTATCTGTCGACCTAAATCAATACTATCTATCAGAAAATACTATCTATCAAGTTGTTTCATTGAAACGATTATTGCTTACCTAAGTTGATATATAACCAATGCTCGCCTAAGCTGATATGGATAGATAGTATAGCTCACCGAAGCTGATATATGCTCACTGAAGCTGATTTATGCTCACTGAAGCTGATTTAGAGATATTATACTCATCCACTAACCTTTTCATTGTTTTCATAATACCCAGTAAAAATAATCGTGTGCGGGTACACGGTAGAACTAAGCCAAAAATATAATATCTTAATTTTATAACATCCCACTAATTATATAGTCTATAAAAACATTTTTGGTGTTGTAAACCGACGCTCGGTATTTTCCCAATTAAATACTGAAATTATTAAATTTTGGGATAAAAAATTACAATCAACACCCAAATTGCACAAACCAACACTTAATTAAATAAACCAATCATGCCATTGCGATCGGCATGAAATTTTTTCGGTCACCGACTATCCCGGTCTAATTTCTGAAAAATAATAAATGATTAAATAATTATCAAAATTAATTAAATAAATACCATAAATGCAACTTAGGTCGAAAAAGCCAAATTAAATACCGAGACGAGCCCAAAAAATCTTCTAACCAATCTAAATAAATACTATAGCTTATCTTGTTGCTAATTAAGCTACTCTAACCACCTAACATACAATAGCGGTTAATTAAATTTCTAATATGTTCTTACTAACCACCTAAACCATACTTAGCCTAAACTAATCAACCCTTAAGCATAATTAACTTTCTAAGTGGAGATTAGTGAGTAAACTCACCGGTTTTGAAATTCGATGAGTTCACGGCGATGGCAAGCGGAGTTGAGCGACAAACTCCAAAGCGGCAATGTACTACAAGGTCCGGAAGCGGTCTAAAGTGGGCCAAACAGTGCACGGCTTCTTGCTGGGTTCAGTTTCTATGGTTGGGCTGAGGGAGTTGTTGGGATGGTGGTCTTGGGCTAAAACGATGAGGGTGAGGTGGATGGCATGTTGCGGGGTTGGATGTCTAACGGCGGGTGACGGTGGCAACCTAAACGGCAACCACGATGGCGGAACCAGCTCGAGATGGCAAGGGGTGACGGCCGGGTGCAACAAGAGTGCGGGACAGTAGGATGAGCAGGCGAGGCTCGTGGGGGCGCGACGGGCAAGCAGGCAGCTTGCGATGGCTCCAGCGGCGTGCGATGGGCTGCTAGACGGCAAGGGGAAAAGGCTGCAGTTTTCTTTGGTCTTTTGGAGCTTCAAACAACATGGGAATGGGGAAAGTGGCTAGTGAAGAAGAAGAAAGGGGGACAACAAAGCTCGGAGGGTCATAAATGGCTTCAACCTCACCCCTTTGTCCCCTTGACCATGGCCCACTGGTTTGCTTGCTTCCTTAGCAATTCTTCTAGCCACAAAGCTTCCTTTAGAAGCTATCGAGATGGTCTAAAGGTAGTGGACTAAGGGGGGCTACGAATTTTGAAGCAATTTCCCCCAAATCCTTCTTAATTCTCTCTTGAATTGATTCAATTCAGCCTTCATAAATTCCACCATCATGTTCACGATCAAAATGATATTTTTCCATGCCAATAGAACCATCTTGCATTCCAAAAATGCGAAAAAAATAGTCCCCTGAATTTTCCGAACAAAAACGGCTCTATATTGACTTATCGCCAAAAATCTCGGTTTGTAGAAAAATCTTCGGAGGATGGGTCGACGTTCCTAAAATGACTCTTGACATGGCAGAACTTTCAATTTCTGAAATCGGATTCAAATTTGGAGTTAATTTCGATCTAGCGCGACTTTAGCCTAACCTAGTCTATCGGGTAGCTTTTAGAAATTTTTGGTGCAATTGACCCATGGTTGATTATTTTCAAGCCACAACGCATCTCTTCAACACATTGGCAACTCTTGGTAGTCGTGAAATTCTCGAAGTTTCAAATACTTACACACGATTCCAAAACGATAGAAAAATCAGTATAGTACCGATCGATGAGAATTTTGCAATTTGGTGGAATCACCCACGTTTAGCCACACATCTTAGTCGAACCGACCTATCTTTGATCTCCAATCAATTTTTAACTGTGCCGTAATGATCTCTGCAAATGAGCACAGTTGAGTAGTTGATTCCTGGTCAAATTCTCAAGTCTATTGCATTAAAATCTTTTAATGATTTCTTTAGATAGTCTAATTATCTCATGAGTGATTAGCTTAGAGAATAGCACTATAGACGCATCGATGAAAGGCCCGATTCATTCAATTGAAAACATGACTGAAATTTCAGGATGACACATTATACTCGGTAGCTGATTTTATGTGGCAATTACTATCCCAAAGTAAAAATCAAGAAGAAGACAAGGTAATGTAGCAATTATTATCCCGGAGTAAAAAGGAAAGCATATAAAAGGTAATATGGCAATTTTTATCACATAACAAAAAGGAAAGATTATAAAAGGTTATAGGGAAACATAAAAGGTAATATGGGAATTCTTATCCCATACTATCAAAGTTGAAGAAAAGAAGAAGGTAATATGGCAGTTCTCATACCGAAGATTAGTGAATGTATGGCATCTGCGGAAAAGGAAACATCGATGAAAAGGCGAAAATGAAGAAAAATAAAAGAAGGAAAATAAATAAATAAAAGGAATATGGCAATTATTATCCCATAGTAAAAAGGAACAGAAATAAAAGGTCATACGGTTGTGGCTAGTTGGCAAGATAAGATATCCTCCACTCTCCCTCCATAAATAAGTGAATGATGTTGATATTGGAGCAATGCATTACACAATGAGGAGCTCACCGGTTAAGGGCCTTTTTATTTGTTCTTTACTTGTAACTAGTTGTGCAGGAAGTTTGTTTAGCAAGACATATGTTGAGATCAATAACAATTTGCCTGCTGGAACTACTCTTCGAGTGCATTGCAAATCCAAAGACGACGATCTTGGAATCCATGACATAACGACTAAGGGCTGGGGATTCAAATTTAGACCCAATTTCTTCTATAAGACGTTGTTCTTTTGTAGCTTTGCATGGCCAGGTCAATTTCAAAGGTTTGACATATATGATGGTGATAGGGATGCTTATTGTACGAAGTGTATATGGAAGATCTTTCCCAATGGTCCTTGTAAGCTCAATCAAACCGGAGAGATTGGTTCATGTTATCCATGGACTCCTCCTACTCAGTTAGGTGGAAAACCTCTTATGTGAATGTATGATAAAGAAAGATGATGTTGTGAAACAATAAATTGCCATTTAGATGGATTCGTCATCTCTTAAGTAAAAAGTCACCAATTTCTGTTGGGTGCTTTTTTCATCTTATAAAAAAAATTATCGACTTTCACTTTATATTCAAATCCAACCTCCATTAACCTTCAGACTCAAACTCAATGCAAACGTGCATATAACTGGAGAAATTGCTGCTATTGTGCCATTCCTCTTATTTTCAGCACATTCGTTCCTTAGAGGCCTTCCTGTCGAAATATTATGCAGAATGGATGGAAGTTTTGGAAGAAAACCCAATCGGAAAGTCCGCATGCCGCATCCCCAAGATATGCTGACTCAAACTTAATGCAAATGTGCATATAACTAGAGAAAATGCCACTACCGTGCCGTTCCTTTAATTTTCGGCATAGTCTTTCTTCCGAGGCCTTCATGGCAAGATATTATGCAAAATGGATGGAAGTTTCAAAAGAAAAGCCAGCCGGAAAGCCCCCATGTTGCATCCCCAAGATATGCGGGATAAGTACACTAATGGTGCCATAAGTTGTGTACGGCGCTCACTTTGGTGCCAAAAATTTCCGTCGGATCACTTAAGTGCCAAATCGGAGGAAAAACGATCACTTTAGTGCTACCGGCGAAAGATTCCGGCAAAAATGATTACGTAGCTTTTGAAAAAAAAATCGATAGGCCTTTAAATGACGTCGTTTTCGGTCCACCTTAAGAAAATGACGTCGTTTTGCCATCCTACATGGATGGCTTCATGAAACGACGCCGTTTAGCTCACATGGGGATTGAAATTAGGGTTTCCGCCGCTTGGTCATCGTCGTTTGCCCGCCGTCGCTCGGCCACCGTCGCTGCTCGGCCACCGTCGCTCAGCCACCATTGTAGTTGCTTGACCAGGTGAGCGAGGAGAGATTGTGATTGTTGCAGGAAAAATTGAAGGCGAGGGCGGAGGAGGAGGAGGAAGAAGATGGGTTGAAGGTGCTGCTGGTGCGCTGCTGCTGCTGGTGCGTTGCTTGTGTCGCTGCTGGTGTGCTACCGGTGCTGTTGCTGGTGCCGTGCTGGTGCCGTTGCTGGTGTGGGTCTTCGAGGAAGAAGAAGACACGAAGACGAGCCTTCCCTCTCTCTCAATTTAGGGATTAGGGTTTCAAAGTTGGGGGAAAAATGCCAAACAGCGTCGTTTTGGTGTTTGGATGCTGACTCAACTCTCTGACGAGCCACGTCGGCTTCAAAAATTAATAAAAAAAGGCCACGTCGGATTTCCGGCCAATTTCGTCGGTGTTGGCACCAAAGTGAGTGTTTTTCAAATTTTTTGGCACTTAAGTGATCCGACGGAAACTTTTGGCATCAAAGTGAGCGCCGTACACAACTTATGGCACCATTAGTGTACTTATCCCCAAGATATGCCGACTCAAACTCAAAGCAAACGTACATATAACTGGAGAAAATGCCACTACTGTGCCATTCCTCTGATTTTTGGCACAACCTATCCACTGAGGCCTTCCTATCAAAATATTATGCAAAATGGATGGAAGTTTTGGAAGAAAAGCCAGCGGGAAAGTCCCCAGGCCGCATCCCCAAGATATGCCGACACAAACTCAATGCAAACATGCATATAACCGAATAAATTGCCGCTGCTGTGCTGTTCCTCTGATTTTCGACACAATCTTTCTTTCGAGGCCTTCCTATTCAAATATTATGCAGCATGGATTGAAGTTTCGGCAGAAAAGCAAGCAGGAAAGTCCCCATGCAGCAACCTTAAGATATGCCGACTCAAACTCAATGAAAACATGCATATAATTGGAGGAAATGCTGCTATTGTGCCGTTCCTCTAATTATTGGCACAATCTTTCTTCCGAGGCATTCCCGTTGAGATATTATGCAGAATGGATGGAAGTTTCAGAAGAAAAGCTAGCCACAAAGTCTCCATACCGCATCCCCAAGATATGCCGACTCAAACTCGATGCAAACGTGCATATAACCGGAGAAATTGCCATTATTGTGCCGCCCCTTTGATTTTCGGCACAATCTTTCCTCCAAGTCCTTCTATGACATCCTGAATTTCAGACTTTATTTTCAATTTAATAAGTTGGGCTTTTCATCGACATGCCTATGGCCTTATTCTCTGAGAGGGTCCCTCACGAGATAATTAGCCTATTAGGTAGAGCCGTTAAGGGATTTTAACGCAATAACCTTGAGAATTCGACTCGAAATCGATTGCTCAATCGTGCTAATTTGCAAGGGTCATTACAGTATAGTCAAAATCGATCAGAGATCGGAGATAGGTCGATTCGACAGAGATATGTGATTCGTGTGGGTGATTCCACCTAATTGCAAAATTCTTGTTGAATGGCACTAGACCGATTTTTCTGTCATTTATGTACCCTATGTCCGTATTTGAAACATCGAGATTTTCATGACAATCGAGAGTCGCCAATGTGTCCAAGATGCACAATGTGGCTCGAAAATAATCGACCACATGTCAGTTGTACTAAAAATTCATAAAAGCTATCCGGTAGATTAGGTCTCGCTTAAATCCCGTCATATTGAAATTAACAGTGAATTTAAACTCGATTTCAGAAATTGAAAGTTTTGCCATGTCACGATTTATTTTAGGAACGTCGAATCATCCTCCGAAGATTTTTCGGCGAGCTCGGGATTTTTTACGGAAAATTAATTCAGACGATTCGGAAAAAAATGAAAATTCATATGGGCCAAATCGAAGGGATTTTTTGGCCTTCTTACCGAGCTATTTGGTGAAAGGAACTTGTAGAAATTGTGTGAGCTTCTTCTTCAACAAAATTTGACATCAAATTGGAAAATTGGTGAAGAAATTGAAGTCCAAAGTAGTGAAATTTGGAGCCTTGAATGGGGGCTACAACATTGGCATCAAATTGAGTTATTTGTGGATTAAATATGCGAGAAAGTATTAAGGGAGCATGGGGATATGGATGAAGAATTTTGAAGCCAAGTTATGATGAATTTTGGATATATCCATTTGACTTTTGCTCCCTCTTTCTCCTTCATCCGTTGCCATTTCCCCCTCATTCGGTCTCTCTCTTTCTCGCACGTCTCTCTCCCTCTCCCTTCGTTTGAAGCTCAGGCGTGAAAGGGGCCCCACCAACCGACTTCCTCCCTCTCTCTTTCTTTCACATGCTCCCCTACACTTCTCTTTCATTTTCCCTTCGTTCGCCCATCTCCCCCGCAGCTCGTTCTTTTATTTTGGTCCACCGAAGCAGCCCACACTCCACCAATTCCTCCTCTTGGCCACACGTCTCCCACCCGCACCATCATCCCATCTTTTCTCTCTCTCATACTGCCGCTGGTCATCACTTTTAGGGGTGAGCGGTTCCCGGTTCCTTACAGGTTCCACTTGGAACCTGGAACCTACCCTCGGGTACAGGTTCCTTATTTTTTGGAACCTGGAACCTACCCGTCAAAACCGAGAACCTGGAACCTACCCCGTCACAGTTCCGGGTCGGTTCCGGCCCAACAGTTCTTTTTTTTTTTTTTTCATTTTTAGTTAAAAAAATGAAAATGAATGCAGCAATAATAAACAAACTTGTCATTCATTGAAGATAATATAACACAAACATCAAACGGCATTTTAGAAGTAATAAACAAGCTGTCATTTGAACAACACACTTCATTCTAAATGATCTTTGCCTTAATCAAATCGAAAGTTTCTTGTCAGGCTGGGAACTAACGTACTCGCCTCCAATTGATTGACTCTAAAAGCTGAAAACAGCAGCAAACATAACTTAGCACCACCAAAATTAAAAAAGAGAAGACCCAAACAACTAAAACTTCCAGATATGCTAAGAAGGGTTACTTACGCACAAAGGACGAGCCATGCCGCTTTTGCTGCACAGATAACTAAACAGCTTAATAACTCGGCATGCCGACGTTCAAATTAGGAATGCGCATCGGGGTTGATAAGGATATACTTTAGTCTTTTGAGGAAGAGCGGCACCCTGTAGTTTAGCCTCGTATCTCCTCAAACATTTTATCCACTCTAACAGCCAGGAGGGGCTCTTCCGAATTGGGGGCTTTCCTCAAACACGTCAAAAGGTTGTTCGGTGAGCTGCATCATTGATGGTCACGGACTATTCATTAGCTTATCGGAAGATGTTGCATTATAATTGACACACAAGATATAAGAAACACAATTAACAGGGCAATCAGGGGATAAAAGAGGTGTCTATCACCATCAAGGAAAATGTTGCAGCAGATGTGATATAAGACTCACAAGTCCTTTCATTTCAGCTAATCTAGTCGTCTCTTATAAGCCCACGCATGTCACACCGAGCAAAGAAGTTCACCACAGCCCATTTCTATATCTTAGCTGGCTCAACAAATTTCTGCAAGAGTGAAAAGATAGCATAAACAGACTTATTGAACACAATAATTGGTGGCAGATAATTCAAATAACCTTATTCTGAAAGCTCCACCGTCCATTGCGGGGGAAGAAATCCTCTCCATTGCCCACGTTTAGCTGGGAAGGAAGCCACATAAGTTTGTGTTATTGCAGATGATTGTCTAACACCCATTGCAAACAAACAGAATTTCTTTTTTTCTTTTTTTTTTTTTTATCCAGCAAACAAAATGCAAAAGGGAAACTAGCAAAGTGGCACCTTAGGAGCCGGTAGAACACGGCCTTCAACTTGAGTAAAGCTATTGCTAATTGTTATACCGCATGAACGCAGCATAGGTTCGAATCATAGTTGCTACGCTCCAATCTGATCCTTCACTTGAAACCGATAAGTCCAAATTGCCTCCATCATGAAATCCTTTGGCCAGCTTCCTCACATACATGCTTTTCGAGATGGAGTTTGAACCATACTCTAGATTCCAAATTCATCAGACTCGCAGACTTTGTAGACTCTTTAGTGCGATTAAGTTGCACTTGAGTAACTCGCCAAAAGAAAAATTTCAATTAGTGTCGTCAGGGCACACTAGAAACAAAATAACAAGAATGGCACATTGAAGAAAATAAACAATGCATGCAGATGAACCTTGTCCAGTGTGTGCCAAGGTGCTATTAATTCTTCAACAGCCACATCAACGGCTTTTGCCACAAAGTCGAGCTCGCTAACCAAATTTAGAAGAAAATGATAAGCTCGAAGTAATTAGCAAAACACTAAAAGTTTGTCACCGCGAACTTTGTCAACACCTAGTCGGGGCACTCCATGCCGATTTAAGCTAAAAAGATTAAAGTTCGAATTTACCATAGGTTTTCATGTTTTAACCAATATCAAGCATCGTGGGACCCCATTCACTCTTTTCTTATGTCTCTCGGTCAGCTGCCAAAACCAAAATGCATGAACCCGAAGCTAACCCTAGAATTGTTTCCACATGGAAAATCAACTTCTACCCCACAATCGCATTCTCAAAATTATCATTATATATCCTTCCCAACCCAAAGAATACAAGTCTGTCATGAAGAGTGACGAATCGAGCAAAGAGAATACAACACAAATGCTCAAGAGCTTAAAAAGAACGATGCAGAGAGAGAGAGAGCTTACGGTCTTTGCCACCGTGAACGCTGCCTCTGGTGGGATGATACATGGTTCCACGCGAGGTCCTCCGAGCTGACGAAGATGGGGATGCGGTCGTCTTCTTCGCCGGCTTCTTGTAGACGAGCTTTACCCGGAGATGTAGGTCTTGCCGAAGAGGAACTCGTCGAGGGACTTGAGGCCCGACTCCGTGTGGAGATTCGTCGAGGAACTCGTCGAGGGCGAGCACGGAGCATAGTGAGCAACGTCGGGCGAGACAGAGAGGAAGTGCGAAGTGAAAGTGGGAACTGAGACTAGGGTAAATTAATTTGGGGCTTAACCTAACAGGTTCTGGGTTTGGGCGGAGGTGGTGACGGTTCGGAGCAACAACGGCCCGGACGGCCGAGCAAGCGGCAGCAAGAGGTGGTGACGGTGGCTTGGGGACAGCGGCGGTGCCTCACGGCGGCGCGGACGGCAAGACAGCTCGTCGGGCTAAACGGTGAGACGGCTTGTCGGACGAGCAAAGGGGTGGTGGGGGTTCGGTGGCCAAGAGGTGGTGGTGAGTAGGGCGTGGGGCGGCGGTGTGGTGGTGGGTGAAGCAGCAACCGACGAGAGGAAGGAAGAAGAAGAAGAAGAAGAAGAGGTGGGAGGGTTCGGCCGAGAGAGGAGGAAAGAGGAGAGAGAGAGAGAGGGGAAAAGAAAAAGTGGGGGCAGGGAAGTGACGTGAGGAGGAAAAAGGGGAGAAAAGAGAGAGAGAAAAGAAAGGGAAAGGGGGAAAATTGAAGGGGGAATTCGAGCGAAAGGGATTAGGGTTTTTTTATTTTTTAACTTTGCCGGTTCCGGTTCCTCAGTTCCGGTTCCTATGGGAACCGAACCGGAACCGCCGGTTCGGAAAAGAGAACCGGAACCGGAACCGGTCCCTTAGAACGGGAACCGAACCGAACCTCCTCCGGTTCGGTTCGGTTCCCGGCTCTACCCGGAACCACGCTCACCCCTAATCACTTTCCCCACGTTGACCGAATCCCTCCGCCGCCCGTCTCCTTGTTCGGCCGCAGCGATGCCAGCCCATTTACTTCCTCCGTCTCTCGCTCGGCCCACCACACACGTTCCAGCCTAGCAATTCTTCGTGCGCCAACTACCGGAGCCCTGCCGTAGCTCCGCTTGGTCCCCACTATAGCCCGTTGTCCCATCTTCGCTGTTTCAACCGCCAAAGTTGCTGGGTTCAGCCCTCTCGGCTATCAAGCAAAAGCTGAAGACCAGCAAGGGTTTTGGGACTTTGGGAGGCCTTTATGAGCCTTTCTTGGCCTTGCTTGGTATCACCGCTTGGGAGTTTATCGCCCGTCTCGGCGTTATTGTCGCCGTGAACTCATCAAAATGCTAATCCAGTGAGTTTACTCACTAAACCTTGCTTAGGAGGTTAATTATGCTTAGATGATGATTAGTTTACATTAAATAAGGATTAGATGGTTAGTTAGATTAGATTAGTGATTTAATTACCTAAATTTTGCATGTTAGGTGGTTAGGTTAGATTAATTAGAGACTAGACAGGTTGTATTAATTATCTAGATTGTTTTAGAAATTTTTCCGGGCCCATCTCGGTATTTAATTAGGTTTTTCTGGCCTAAGTTCCTATCTATAGCATTTAATTGTATTTATTTAATTAATTTTGATAATTATTTAATTATTTATTATTTTCAGGAAATTTGACCGGGATAGTCAGTGACCGGAATTTTATACCGATTGTAATGATGTGTTAATTTGCGTAAATTGAGTGTTGATTGGATTTTTGGTCATTTATTCCAAAATTTGAGAAATTTCATTATTTATTTAGAAAATTCCTGGTGTCGGGTTTTAACACCGAAAATGATTTTATATATTATATAAAACAGTGGGATTTTAAAAAGAAGATTATGAATTTTTTAGGTTCAATCTAACCATGTATTATTAATACAAAGAAAATAGGCCATGATTACTATTTTAATTGAGGCATTTTAGTGCAATGCACGGTGTCCTAGGCTGAGATTGAATGGTCGTGTGTTGGTTAAGAGAACTTGTCTCGAGCTTTTAAGTCGGACGTTACCCTATATGGGATACCCACTCAGTGGGACTCGGGTCGTAGTAGGTTCTGGACCTACGCTCCTTCGGGATAGTCGTCTTTGAGAGATGTTGCAGTGCTTAATGGTGGTGAGACGATGCCTGGCTACGCTAGTAGATCACAAAATAGGAGAGAAGTACACTATCAGTGCCATCAGTTGTGTACGATGCTCACTTTGGTGCAAAAAGTTTCTGTCGGATCACTTATGTGCCAAATCGGAGGAAAAACGATCACTTTGGTGCCACCGGTGAGAAATTCTGGCCAAAATGATTACGTGGCTTTTATATTTTAAAAAAAATTGATAAACCCTTTAAACGATGTCGTTTTTCGTCCTACTTAAGAAAACGACGTCGTTTTGCCATCCTATGTGGATGGCTTAGGAAAAACGACACCGCATAACTTACTTGAGATTGAAATTAGGGTTTTTTTTTTTGTTCATCCTTGCCGACCTAGCTTGCTCGGCCACTGTCGCTTGGCCACCATCGCTTGGCCACCATCGCTCGGCCAAGAAGTGATGGGAAAATAGGAGGTGAGGATGGAGGAGGAGGAGGAAGAGGGGGGGTTGAAGGTGCAGAGAGAGAGAAGATGAGGAGTGCGAGGGAAACAAGGAGGGCGCAGATGGAGATGATGGATTGGGCTCTGCTCAGAGAGTGGTTGGTGCTGGTGTTGTTCTTCGGGGAAGAAGACGACACCACCATGGCTTTTCTCTCTCTCTCTACTGGTGTTGTTCTTCGGGAAAGAAGATGACGCTGCCATGCCTTCTCTCTCTCTCTCTCTCTCTCTCTCTCTCTGCTAGTGTTGTTCTTCGGGGAAGAAGACGACATCGCCATGGCTTCTCTCTCTCTGTGCTGGTGTTGTTCTTTGGGGAAGAAGATGACACCGCCATGGCTTCTGTCTCTCTCTTTGCTGGTGTTGTTCTTCGGGTAAGAAGACGACACCGCCATGGCTTCTCTCTCTCTCTCTACTGGTGTTGTTCTTCACGGAAGAAGACAACGCCGCCATGGCTTCTCTCTCTCTCTCTCGATTTGGGAACTTAGGGTTTTGACTTGGGGTTTAAGATGCCAAACAACGTCGTTTAGTGGTTTACACGTTGACTGTACTCTTCGGTGAGCCATATTAGCGTAAAAAATTAATAAAAAATAGTGACGTCGAATTTCCAGCCAACCGGATTGGCGTTGGCATGGAAATGATCATTTTTCAAAATTTTTGGCATTTAAGTGATCCAATGGAAACTTTTAGCACAAAGTGAGCGCCGTACACAACCTATGCCACTGATAGTGTACTTCTCCCGCCAAATAGAGAGTAGGCCGTGCTATAAGGCGATATCAAAACTAGGAATGCATGATTAATTGAGTTGAACACGCTGGATTATGGGAGAAAATTGTGTGGCACGGTGAGGGATGCGTCATAACGATTTGGACCTATAATCAGGACCCCTATGCTTGTTTGAAAATCAAGTGTGGCGTTCACGTTGATGAGCTTGATTGCTGCTCATGATTTCGTGCTGGTTGTGATATCAATTGTGCTAACATGCAGGGAGGATCTGAGATGAGGTAAGTCTCATTGGTTGTGTGATTGTGTGGTTAAGATGCCTCTAGGCATATTGCCCTCCTAATTTTTGCTTTAGGGTTTAGGGTTTAGGGTTTAGGGTTGAGGGTTTAGGGTTGAGGGTTTAGGGTTGAGGGTTTAGGGTTGAGGGTTTAGGGTTTAGGGTTGAGGGTTTAGGGTTTAGGGTTGAGGGTTTAGGGGGCCGAGGGCTTGAGGGTTGAGGGTTGAGGGTTTAGGGTTGAGGGTTTAGGGTTTAGGGTTTAGGGTTTAGGGTTGAGGGTTTAGGGGTTGAGGGGTTGAGGGTTGAGGGTTGAGGGTTTAGGGCCGAGGGTTGAGGGTTGAGGGTTTAGGGTTTAGGGTTGAGGGTTGAGGGTTTAGGGTTTAGGGTTGAGGGTTTAGGGTTGAGGGTTTAGGGCCGAGGGCTGAGGGTTGAGGGTTTAGGTTGAGGGGGGCCGAGGGCCGAGGGTTTAGGTTTAGGGTTGAGGGTTGAGGCTGAGGGCCGAGGGTTTAGGGGCCGAGGGTTTAGGGTTGAGGGTTGAGGGTTTAGGGTTGAGGGCCGGCTCGAGGGTTTAGGGCCGAGGGTTTAGGTTGAGGGCCGAGGGTTTAGGGAGGGTTTAGGGTTGAGGTTTAGGTTTAGGGTTGAGGGTTTAGGGTTGAGGGGGTTTAGGAGGGCTTAGGGTTGAGGGTTTAGGGTTTAGGGTTTAGGGCCGAGGGGTTTAGGGTTTAGGGTTTAGGGTTTAGGGTTGAGGGTTTAGGGTTTAGGGTTGAGGGTTTAGGGTTTAGGGTTTAGGGTTGAGGGTTTAGGGTTTAGGGTTTAGGGTTTAGGGTTTAGGGTTTAGGTTTAGGGTTTAGGGTTTAGGGTTTAGGGGTTTAGGGTTTAGGGTTTAGGGTTTAGGGTTTAGGGTTTAGGTTTAGGGTTTAGGGTTTAGGGTTTAGGGTTTAGGGTTTAGGGTTTAGGGTTTAGGTTTAGGGTTTAGGGTTTAGGGTTTAGGGTTTAGGGTTTAGGGTTTAGGGTTTAGGTTTAGGGCCTTTAGGCCTAGGTTTAGGCCTTAGGGTTTAGGTTTAGGGCCCAGGCCTTTAGGCCTTAGGGTTTAGGGTTTAGGGTTTAGGTTTAGGGTTTAGGCCTTAGGGTTTAGGCCCAGGCCTTTAGGGTTTAGGCCCAGGCCCAGGCCTTAGGCCCAGGCCTAGGCCTTAGGCCTAGGCCTTTAGGCCTAGGCCCAGGCCCAGGCCTAGGCCTAGGCCCAGGCCCAGGCCCAGGGCCTAGGCCTTTAGGCCCAGGCCCAGGGCCTAGGCCTAGGGCCTAGGCCCAGGCCTAGGCCCAGGCCTAGGCCTAGGCCTAGGCCTAGGGCCCAGGCCCAGGCCCAGGCCCAGGCCTTAGGCCCAGGGCCCAGGCCCAGGCCCAGGCCTAGGCCCAGGCCCAGGCCCAGGGCCCAGGCCTCAGGGCCTAGGCCTAGGCCTAGGCCCAGGCCTAGGCCTAGGCCTAGGCCCAGGCCCAGGGCCTAGGCCAGGCCTAGGCCTAGGCCCAGGCCCAGGCCCAGGCCCAGGCCCAGGCCCAGGCCCAGGCCCAGGCCCAGGCCCAGGCCTAGGCCCAGGCCTAGGCCCAGGCCCAGGCCCAGGCCTAGGCCTAGGCCCAGGCCCAGGCCTAGGCCTAGGCCTAGGCCCAGGCCTAGGCCTAGGCCTAGGCCCAGGCCTAGGGCCTAGGCCTAGGGCCCAGGCCCAGGCCTAGGCCTAGGGCCCAGGCCCAGGCCCAGGGCCAGGCCCAGGGCCCAGGGCCCAGGCCCAGGCCCAGGCCCAGGCCCAGGCCCAGGCCCAGGCCCAGGCCCAGGCCCAGGCCCAGGCCCAGGCCCAGGCCCAGGCCCAGGCCCAGGCCTAGGCCTAGGCCCAGGCCTAGGCCCAGGCCCAGGCCCAGGCCCAGGCCTAGGCCCAGGCCCAGGCCTAGGCCCAGGGCCCAGGCCCAGGCCTAGGCCCAGGCCCAGGCCCAGGCCCAGGCCCAGGCCCAGGCCCAGGCCCAGGCCCAGGCCCAGGCCCAGGCCTAGGCCTAGGCCTAGGCCTAGGCAGGCCTAGGGCCCAGGCCCAGGCCCAGGCCCAGGCCCAGGCCCAGGCCCAGGCCCAGGCCCAGGGCCCAGGCCCAGGCCCAGGCCTAGGCCCAGGCCCAGGCCCAGGCCTAGGGCCCAGGCCCAGGCCCAGGGCCCAGGCCTAGGCCCAGGGCCCAGGGCCTAGGCCTAGGCCTAGGGCCCAGGCCTAGGCCTAGGCCCAGGCCCAGGCCCAGGCCCAGGCCCAGGCCCAGGCCCAGGCCCAGGCCCAGGCCCAGGGCCTGGCCTAGGCCCAGGCCCAGGCCCAGGCCTAGGCCTAGGCCTAGGCCCAGGCCCAGGCCCAGGCCCAGGCCCAGGCCCAGGCCCAGGCCCAGGCCCAGGCCTCAGGCCCAGGCCCAGGCCCAGGCCCAGGCCCAGGCCCAGGCCCAGGCCTAGGCCCAGGCCCCAGGCCCTAGGCCCAGGCCCAGGCCCAGGCCTAGGCCTAGGCCTAGGCCCAGGCCCAGGCCCAGGCCCAGGCCCAGGCCCAGGCCCAGGCCCAGGCCCAGGCCCAGGCCCAGGCCCAGGCCCAGGGCCCAGGCCCAGGCCCAGGCCCAGGCCCAGGCCCAGGCCCAGGCCCAGGCCCAGGCCCAGGCCTAGGCCCAGGCCCAGGCCCAGGCCCAGGCCCAGGCCTAGGCCCAGGCCCAGGCCCAGGCCCAGGCCCAGGCCTAGGCCCAGGCCTAGGCCTAGGCCTAGGCCTAGGCCTAGGCCCAGGCCTAGGCCTAGGCCCAGGCCCAGGCCCAGGCCCAGGCCCAGGCCCCCAGGGCCCAGGCCCAGGCCCAGGGCCCAGGCCCAGGCCCAGGCCCAGGCCCAGGCCTAGGCCCAGGCCCAGGCCCAGGCCCAGGCCCAGGCCCAGGCCCAGGCCCAGGCCCAGGCCTAGGCCCCAGGCCCAGGCCCAGGCCTAGGCCCAGGCCTAGGCCTAGGCCCAGGCCCAGGGCCCAGGCCCAGGCCTAGGCCTAGGCCCAGGCCTAGGCCCAGGCCCAGGCCCAGGCCCAGGCCTAGGCCCAGGGCCCAGGCCTAGGCCCAGGCCCAGGCCCAGGCCCAGGCCCAGGCCCAGGCCCAGGCCCAGGCCCAGGCCCAGGCCCAGGCCCAGGCCCAGGCCCAGGCCCAGGCCCAGGCCCAGGCCCAGGCCCAGGCCCAGGCCCAGGCCCAGGCCCAGGCCCAGGCCTAGGCCCAGGCCCAGGCCCAGGCCTAGGCCTAGGCCCAGGCCTAGGCCCAGGCCTAGGCCCAGGCCCAGGCCCAGGCCCAGGCCCAGGGCCTAGGCCCAGGCCTAGGCCTAGGCCTAGGCCCAGGCCCAGGCCCAGGCCCAGGCCCAGGCCTAGGCCCAGGCCCAGGCCCAGGCCCAGGCCCAGGCCCAGGCCCAGGCCCAGGCCAGGCCCAGGCCTAGGCCTAGGCCCAGGCCCAGGCCTAGGGCCTAGGCCTAGGCCCAGGCCTAGGCCTAGGCCCAGGCCCAGGCCCAGGCCCAGGCCCAGGCCTTAGGCCCAGGGGCCCAGGCCCAGGCCCAGGGCCCAGGCCTAGGCCCAGGCCCAGGCCCAGGCCCAGGGCCCAGGCCTAGGCCTAGGCCTAGGCCCAGGCCCAGGCCCAGGCCCAGGCCCAGGCCTAGGCCCAGGCCTAGGCCTAGGCCCAGGCCTAGGCCTAGGCCTAGGCCTAGGCCTAGGCCTAGGCCTAGGCCCAGGCCCAGGCCTAGGCCCAGGCCCAGGGCCCAGGCCCAGGCCCAGGCCCAGGCCCAGGCCCAGGCCCAGGCCCAGGCCCAGGCCCAGGCCCAGGCCCAGGCCCAGGGCCAGGCCTAGGCCTAGGCCCAGGCCCAGGCCCAGGCCCAGGCCCAGGCCCAGGCCCAGGCCCAGGCCTAGGCCTAGGCCTAGGCCCAGGCCCAGGCCCAGGCCCAGGCCTAGGCCCAGGCCCAGGCCCAGGCCCAGGCCTAGGCCCAGGGCCAGGCCTAGGCCCAGGCCCAGGCCCAGGCCCAGGCCCAGGCCCAGGCCCAGGCCCAGGCCCAGGCCCAGGCCCAGGCCCAGGCCTAGGGCCAGGGCCTAGGCCTAGGCCTAGGCCAGGCCTAGGCCTAGGCCTAGGCCTAGGCCTAGGCCTAGGCCCAGGCCCAGGCCCAGGCCCAGGCCCAGGCCCAGGCCCAGGCCCAGGCCCAGGCCCAGGCCCAGGCCTAGGCCCAGGCCCAGGCCCAGGCCCAGGCCTAGGCCTAGGCCCAGGCCTAGGCCTAGGCCCAGGCCTAGGCCTAGGCCTAGGCCCAGGCCTAGGCCCAGGCCCAGGCCTAGGCCTAGGCCTAGGCCTAGGCCTAGGCCTAGGCCTAGGCCTAGGCCCAGGCCCAGGCCCAGGGCCCAGGCCCAGGCCCAGGCCCAGGGCCCAGGCCCAGGCCCAGGGGCCTAGGCCTAGGCCCAGGCCCAGGCCTAGGCCCAGGCCTAGGCCTAGGCCAGGCCTAGGCCTAGGGCCTAGGGCCTAGGCCTAGGCCTAGGCCTAGGCCTAGGCCTAGGCCCAGGGCCCAGGCCTAGGCCTAGGCCCAGGCCTAGGCCCAGGCCCAGGCCTAGGCCAGGCCCAGGCCCAGGCCCAGGCCCAGGCCCAGGCCCAGGCCCAGGCCCAGGCCCAGGCCCAGGCCTAGGCCCAGGCCCAGGGCCCAGGCCCAGGCCTTAGCCTAGGCCCAGGCCTAGGCCTAGGCCTAGGCCTAGGCCCAGGCCTAGGCCTAGGCCCAGGCCCAGGCCCAGGCCTAGGCCTAGGCCCAGGCCTAGGCCCAGGCCCAGGCCCAGGCCCAGGCCCAGGCCCAGGCCCAGGCCCAGGCCCAGGGCCCAGGCCCAGGCCCAGGCCCAGGCCCAGGCCCAGGCCCAGGCCTAGGCCCAGGCCTAGGCCTAGGCCTAGGCCTAGGCCCAGGCCTAGGCCCAGGCCCAGGCCCAGGGCCTAGGCCTAGGCCCAGGCCTAGGCCTAGGCCCAGGCCCAGGGCCCAGGCCCAGGCCCAGGCCTAGGCCCAGGCCCAGGCCCAGGCCCAGGCCTAGGCCCAGGCCCAGGCCCAGGCCTAGGCCCAGGCCCAGGCCTAGGCCTAGGCCTAGGCCTAGGCCTAGGCCCCCAGGCCTAGGCCTAGGCCTAGGCCCAGGCCCAGGCCCAGGGCCCAGGCCTAGGCCCAGGCCTAGGGCCTAGGCCTAGGCCCAGGCCTTAGGCCTAGGCCTAGGCCTAGGCCTAGGCCTAGGCCCAGGCCCAGGCCTAGGCCCAGGCCCAGGCCCAGGCCCAGGGCCCAGGCCCAGGCCCAGGCCCAGGGCCTAGGCCCAGGCCTAGGCCCAGGCCCAGGCCTAGGCCTAGGCCAGGCCCAGGCCTAGGCCCAGGCCCAGGCCTAGGCCCAGGCCCAGGCCTAGGCCTAGGCCTAGGCCTAGGCCTAGGCCTAGGCCTAGGCCCAGGCCCAGGCCCAGGCCTAGGCCCAGGCCCAGGCCCAGGCCCAGGCCCAGGCCCAGGCCCAGGCCCAGGCCCAGGCCTAGGCCCAGGCCTAGGCCTAGGCCCAGGCCCAGGCCCAGGCCCAGGCCCAGGGCCCAGGCCCAGGCCCAGGCCCAGGCCTAGGCCTAGGCCTAGGCCTAGGGCCTAGGCCCAGGCCCCTAGGCCTAGGCCTAGGCCCAGGCCCAGGCCCAGGGCCCAGGCCCAGGCCCAGGCCCAGGCCCAGGCCCAGGCCTAGGCCCAGGGCCTAGGCCCAGGCCTAGGCCCCCAGGCCTAGGCCTAGGCCCAGGCCTAGGGCCCAGGCCTAGGCCCAGGCCCAGGCCCAGGCCCAGGCCCAGGCCCAGGCCCAGGCCTAGGCCTAGGCCTAGGCCTAGGCCTAGGCCCAGGCCTAGGCCTAGGCCTAGGCCCAGGCCCAGGCCCAGGCTTAGGCCCAGGGCCCAGGCCCAGGCCCAGGGCCCAGGCCCAGGGCCCAGGCCTAGGCCTTTAGGCCCCTAGGCCCAGGCCCAGGCCCAGGCCTTAGGCCCAGGCTTAGGGCCCAGGCCCAGGCCTAGGCCCAGGCCCAGGCCCAGGCCTAGGGCCTAGGGCCCAGGCCCAGGCCCAGGCCCAGGCCCAGGCCCAGGCCCAGGCCCAGGCCCAGGGCCCAGGCCCAGGCCCAGGCCCAGGCCTAGGCCCAGGGCCCAGGCCTAGGGCCTAGGCCCAGGCCTAGGCCCAGGCCCAGGCCCAGGCCCAGGCCCAGGGCCCAGGCCTAGGCCCAGGCCTAGGCCCAGGCCCAGGCCTAGGCCCAGGCCTAGGCCCAGGCCCAGGCCCAGGCCCAGGCCCAGGCCCAGGCCCAGGCCTAGGCCCAGGCCCAGGCCCAGGCCTAGGCCCAGGCCCAGGCCTAGGCCTAGGCCCAGGCCCAGGCCCAGGCCCAGGCCCAGGGCCCAGGCCCAGGCCCAGGCCTAGGCCCAGGCCTAGGCCCAGGCCTAGGCCTAGGCAGGGCCTAGGCCTAGGCCTAGGCCTAGGCCTAGGCCTAGGCCTAGGCCTAGGCCTAGGCCCAGGCCCAGGGCCCAGGCCCAGGCCCAGGCCCAGGCCTAGGCCCAGGCCCAGGCCCAGGGCCCAGGCCCAGGCCCAGGCCTAGGCCTTAGGCCTAGGCCTAGGCCTAGGCCTAGGGGGCCAGGCCTAGGCCCAGGCCCAGGCCCAGGCCTAGGCCCAGGCCTAGGCCCAGGGCCCAGGCCTAGGCCCAGGCCCAGGCCCAGGCCCAGGCCCAGGCCCAGGCCTCCAGGCCCAGGCCTAGGCCAGGGCCCAGGCCCAGGCCCAGGGCCTAGGCCTAGGCCCAGGCCCAGGCCCAGGCCTAGGCCCAGGCCTAGGCCTAGGCCTAGGCCTAGGCCTAGGCCTAGGCCTAGGCCCAGGCCCAGGCCTTAGGCCTAGGCCCAGGCCCAGGCCCAGGCCCAGGGCCCAGGCCCAGGCCCAGGCCCAGGCCCAGGCCCAGGCCCAGGCCCAGGCCCAGGCCCAGGCCCAGGCCTAGGGCCCAGGCCCAGGCCCAGGCCCAGGCCCAGGCCCAGGCCCAGGGCCCAGGCCCAGGCCTAGGCCCAGGCCCAGGCCTAGGCCCAGGCCTAGGCCCAGGCCCAGGCCCAGGCCCAGGCCCAGGCCCAGGGCCCAGGCCCAGGCCCAGGCCCAGGCCCAGGGCCCAGGCCCAGGCCCAGGCCCAGGCCCAGGGCCCAGGGGCCCAGGCCCAGGCCCAGGGCCCAGGCCCAGGCCCAGGCCCAGGCCTAGGCCTAGGCCCAGGCCTAGGCCCAGGCCCAGGCCCAGGCCCAGGCCCAGGCCCAGGCCCAGGCCCAGGGCCTTTAGGCCCAGGCCCAGGCCCAGGCCTAGGCCTAGGCCTAGGCCCAGGCCTAGGCCCAGGCCCAGGCCCAGGCCCTAGGCCCAGGCCCAGGCCCCTAGGCCTAGGCCTAGGCCTAGGCCTAGGCCTTAGGCCTAGGGCCTAGGCCTAGGCCTAGGCCTAGGCCCAGGGCCCAGGCCCAGGCCTAGGCCCAGGCCTAGGCCTAGGCCCAGGGCCAGGCCTAGGCCCAGGCCCCCAGGCCTAGGGCCCAGGCCCAGGCCCAGGCCCAGGGCCCAGGCCAGGCCCAGGCCCAGGGCCCAGGCCCAGGCCCAGGCCCAGGCCTAGGCCTAGGCCTAGGCCTAGGCCTAGGCCCAGGCCTAGGCCCAGGCCCAGGCCCAGGCCCAGGCCTAGGCCAGGCCTTAGGCCCAGGCCCAGGCCCAGGCCCAGGGCCCAGGGCCCAGGCCCAGGCCCAGGCCCAGGCCCAGGCCCAGGCCCAGGCCCAGGCCCAGGCCCAGGCCCAGGCCCAGGCCCAGGGCCCAGGCCCAGGCCCAGGCCTAGGCCTAGGCCTAGGCCTAGGCCTAGGCCCAGGCCCAGGCCCAGGCCCAGGCCCAGGCCTAGGCCCAGGCCCAGGCCCAGGCCCAGGGCCCAGGCCCAGGCCCAGGGCCCAGGCCCAGGCCCAGGCCCAGGGCCTAGGCCCAGGGCCCAGGCCCAGGCCCAGGCCCAGGCCCAGGCCCAGGCCCAGGCCCAGGCCTAGGCCTTAGGGGCCTAGGCCCAGGCCCAGGCCCAGGCCTAGGCCTAGGCCCCAGGCCCAGGCCCAGGCCCAGGGCCCAGGCCCAGGCCCAGGGCCCAGGCCCAGGCCCAGGCCCAGGCCCAGGCCCAGGCCCAGGCCCAGGCCCAGGCCTAGGCCCAGGCCTAGGGCCCAGGCCTAGGCCCAGGCCCAGGCCCAGGGCCCAGGCCCAGGCCCAGGCCTAGGCCTAGGCCCAGGGCCCAGGCCAGGCCCAGGCCCAGGCCCAGGCCCAGGCCCAGGCCCAGGCCCAGGCCTAGGCCCAGGCCCAGGCCCAGGGCCAGGCCCAGGCCCAGGCCCAGGCCCAGGCCCAGGCCCAGGCCTAGGCCCAGGCCCAGGCCCAGGCCCAGGGCCCAGGCCAGGCTTAGGCCCAGGGCCCAGGCCCAGGCCCAGGCCTAGGCCTAGGCCCAGGCCTAGGCCCAGGGCCTAGGCCCAGGCCCAGGCCTAGGCCTAGGCCCAGGCCCAGGGCCCAGGTTTAGGGCCCAGGCCTAGGCCCAGGGCCCAGGCCCAGGCCTAGGCCCAGGCCCAGGCCCAGGCCCAGGGCCCAGGCCCAGGCCCAGGCCTTAGGCCTAGGCCCAGGCCTAGGCCTAGGCCCAGGCCCAGGGCCCAGGCCCAGGGCCAGGCCCAGGCCCAGGGCCCAGGGCCCAGGGCCCAGGCCCAGGCCCAGGCCCAGGCCCAGGCCCAGGCCCAGGCCTAGGCCCAGGCCCAGGCCCAGGCCCAGGCCCAGGCCCAGGCCCAGGCCCAGGCCCAGGCCTAGGCCTAGGCCCAGGCCCAGGGCCTAGGCCCAGGCCTAGGCCCAGGCCCAGGCCCAGGGCCCAGGCCTAGGCCCAGGCCCAGGCCCAGGCCCAGGCCCAGGGCCCAGGGCCCAGGCCCAGGCCCAGGCCCAGGCCCAGGCCCAGGCCCAGGCCCAGGCCCAGGCCCAGGCCCAGGGCCAGGCCCAGGCCCAGGCCCAGGCCCAGGGCCAGGCCTAGGGCCAGGCCCAGGCCCAGGCCCAGGCCTTAGGCCCAGGCCCAGGGCCCAGGCCCAGGCCCAGGCCCAGGCCCAGGCCTTAGGCCCAGGCCCAGGCCCAGGGCCCAGGCCCAGGGCCTAGGCCCAGGGCCCAGGGCCTAGGGCCCAGGCCTAGGCCCAGGCCCAGGCCTAGGCCTAGGCCTAGGCCTAGGCCCAGGGCCTAGGCCTAGGCCCAGGGCCTAGGCCTAGGCCTAGGCCTAGGGCCTAGGCCCAGGCCCAGGCCCAGGCCTAGGCCCAGGCCTAGGCCCAGGCCCAGGCCCAGGCCCAGGGCCCAGGCCCAGGCCCAGGGCCCAGGCCCAGGCCAGGGCCTAGGCCCAGGCCTAGGCCCCTAGGCCTAGGCCCAGGCCTAGGCCCAGGCCTAGGGGCCTAGGCCTAGGCCCAGGCCTAGGCCTAGGCCCAGGGCCTAGGCAGGCCCAGGCCCAGGCCCAGGCCCAGGCCCAGGCCCAGGCCCAGGCCCAGGCCCAGGCCTAGGGCCCAGGCCCAGGCCCAGGCCCAGGCCCAGGCCCAGGCCCAGGCCCAGGCCCAGGCCCAGGCCCAGGCCCAGGGCCCAGGCCCAGGCCCAGGGCCCAGGCCTAGGCCCAGGGCCCAGGGCCTCAGGGCCTAGGCCTAGGCCCAGGCCCAGGCCCAGGCCCAGGCCCAGGCCCAGGCCTAGGCCCAGGCCCAGGCCTAGGCCTAGGCCCAGGCCCAGGCCCAGGCCCAGGCCCAGGCCCAGGCCCAGGCCCAGGCCCAGGCCCAGGCCCAGGCCCAGGCCCAGGCCCAGGCCCAGGCCCAGGCCCAGGGCCAGGGCCCAGGCCTTAGGCCCAGGGCCTAGGCCTAGGCCTTAGGCCTAGGGCCCAGGCCCAGGCCCAGGCCCAGGCCCAGGGCCTTAGGCCCAGGCCTTAGGCCCAGGCCCAGGCCCAGGCCCAGGCCCAGGCCCAGGCCCAGGCCTAGGCCTTAGGCCCAGGCCCAGGCCTAGGCCCAGGGCCCAGGCCCAGGCCCAGGGCCCAGGCCTAGGGCCCAGGCCCAGGCCCAGGGCCCAGGCCCAGGCCCAGGCCCAGGCTCAGGCCCAGGCCCAGGGCCCAGGCTCAGGCCCAGGCCTAGGCCCAGGCCTAGGGCCCAGGCCCAGGCCTAGGCCCAGGCCTAGGCCCAGGCCCAGGGCCCAGGCCCAGGCCCAGGGCCCAGGCCTAGGCCCAGGCCCAGGCCCAGGCCTAGGCCTAGGCCTAGGCCTAGGCCCAGGCCCAGGCCCAGGCCCAGGCCCAGGCCCAGGCCCAGGCCCAGGCCCAGGCCCAGGCCCAGGCCCAGGCCCAGGCCCAGGCCCAGGCCCAGGCCCAGGCCCAGGCCCAGGCCCAGGCCTAGGCCCAGGCCCAGGCCCAGGCCCAGGCCTAGGCCCAGGCCTTAGGCCTAGGCCTAGGCCCAGGCCCAGGCCCAGGGCCCAGGCCCAGGCCCAGGCCCAGGCCTAGGCCCAGGGCCCAGGCCCAGGCCTAGGCCCAGGCCCAGGGCCTAGGCCCAGGCCCAGGCCCAGGCCCAGGCCCAGGCCCAGGCCCAGGCCCAGGCCCAGGCCCAGGCCCAGGCCCAGGCCCAGGCCCAGGCCCAGGCCCAGGCCCAGGCCCAGGCCCAGGCCCAGGCCCAGGCCCAGGCCCAGGCCCAGGCCCAGGGCCCAGGCCCAGGCCCAGGCCCAGGCCCAGGCCCAGGCCCAGGCCCAGGCCCAGGGCCCAGGCCCAGGCCCAGGCCCAGGCCCAGGCCCAGGGCCTAGGCCCAGGCCCAGGGCCCAGGCCCAGGCCCAGGCCTAGGCCTAGGCCTAGGCCTAGGCCCAGGCCCAGGCCAGGCCCAGGCCCAGGCCCAGGCCCAGGCCCAGGCCCAGGCCCAGGCCCAGGGGCCCAGGCCCAGGGCCCAGGCCCAGGCCCAGGCCCAGGCCCAGGGCCCAGGCCCAGGCCCAGGCCCAGGCCCAGGCCCAGGCCTAGGCCCAGGCCTAGGCCCAGGCCTAGGCCTAGGCCTAGGCCTAGGCCTAGGCCTAGGCCTAGGCCTTAGGCCCAGGCCCAGGCCCAGGCCCAGGCCCAGGCCCAGGCCCAGGCCCAGGCCCAGGCCCAGGCCCAGGGCCCAGGGCCCAGGGCCCAGGGCCCAGGCCCAGGCCCAGGCCCAGGCCTAGGCCCAGGGCCTAGGCCAGGCCCAGGCCCAGGCCCAGGCCCAGGCCCAGGGCCTAGGCCCCAGGCCCAGGCCCAGGCCCAGGCCCAGGCCCAGGCCCAGGCCCCAGGGCCCAGGCCCAGGCCCAGGCCCAGGCCCAGGCCCAGGCCCAGGCCCAGGCCCAGGCCCAGGCCCAGGCCCAGGCCCAGGCCCAGGCCCAGGCCCAGGCCCAGGCCCAGGCCCAGGCCCAGGCCCAGGCCCAGGCCCAGGCCCAGGGCCCAGGGCCCAGGCCCAGGCCTAGGCCCAGGGCCCAGGCCCAGGGCCCAGGCCCAGGCCTAGGCCCAGGCCCAGGCCTAGGGCCTAGGCCTAGGCCCAGGCCCAGGCCCAGGCCCAGGCCCAGGGCCCAGGCCCAGGCCCAGGCCCAGGCCCAGGCCCAGGGCCCAGGGCCCAGGCCCAGGCCCAGGCCCAGGCCCAGGCCTAGGGCCCAGGCCTAGGGCCAGGCCCAGGCCTAGGCCCAGGCCCAGGCCCAGGCCCAGGCCCAGGGCCCAGGGCCTAGGCCCAGGCCCAGGCCCAGGCCCAGGCCCAGGGCCCAGGCCCAGGCCCAGGCCCAGGCCCAGGCCTAGGCCCAGGCCTAGGCCCAGGCCCAGGCCTAGGCCCAGGCCCAGGCCGAGGCCTAGGCCCAGGCCCAGGCCCAGGCCCAGGCCCAGGCCCAGG
>NC_052616.1:908008-962604 GCF_016545825.1 Eucalyptus grandis
TAATTATCTGTTAGTTTTAATTTCGAATTTCTTAAAGAAAAACACAAAAAAAATCATTGTGCATATTAGATTAGAACTTCATGTTTCATTTTAAATTTAGATCATCTTTTTTTAGATAAATTGCATTTTAGATTTAGATAATGTCTTAGTTTAAATTAGGATTTAATATGACTTAATCCCTAGTTTAAATTAGATAGAATCTTAATCTAGCTAGATCATTTCAAATTTCATAAAATTTGTCTTAGGATAAATTAGTTGCAATTTCTAGGATAGATTGCATTTTTAAAATAAAAAATGTCATTTGCATGTCATATAGAATTAGGTTCATGAAATGCACGTCATTTTAGTGATTATTGTTAGGTTCATTTCTAATTAGAAATTGTCCGTCATTAGATTAGGTCATTTAATAAATGTCGCGTGACATATAGCTCGCATATTAAATTGTATGTCGCATGTCATTTTAGTTAAAATAATCTTGTACGTCATTGCATTACATCACACGTCATTAGAATTAAGTCATTGCATATTTAATAATTGCATGTTCATTAAGAGATCACAAAAATTTTATTCATATAGTTTAGGACATGTTGCCATGTTATATCATTTCATATTAGATTAAAAGCATTGCATTGCATATGGATTATAGTCTCATTAAAAAATGAAAAACAAAAAAAAATTGCGTATTAATTAGAAACCATATCTAGGGTTGTTGATGTGGATTTTAATTTAACACTGCAGATGCTTACGTTGCTTTGAGGTAAGTTCTGCATTATTTAATTGCTTTCTTGGGTGTTAAATTGGTGGTTTGCGCATCTGCATGAACACATCACATGTTAGGGAAATAGATTTAAAATCAATCCAAATTGCTTGCCAAACATTTTTCAAAATAAAAAGAAAGGTACCAAAAAGGCGTTAGAGAATCTAACGTAAACAAGTTCCCCGTACTTTAGTCTCTCTGGTTCGTAGGAAAGTAAAGTAAATCTCCACATTTTTACTAGGGTTTTTAATCGACCCACCAAAAATAGATTAGTGGCGATTCCTAGTTAAAATTCAATTGCATGTTAACAATTCAAACCTAAGTTGCGAATTGGTATGGGCTTGGGAGAGCCCGAGTTAAGTCTAGGCTTAACAATCTATTAGCCAAACCATAGGTGGTTCACCCGAAAAAAAAATTGGTCGCGACAGGTACGTTTCTTTTTTGGAGGGGACGTATATAAGGGAGAAAAGAGAGGGAGGAACGCACCTTTTGGCATTACGTACATTCCTCCTTCCTCTCTCCCTCCAAAAGAAAAATAGTGAGAAAAAAGGCGACGCCATCTTCCCTTCAAGGCCAATTGACGTCATCGGATCGAATGGGATCGGTTTCTCTTCATCATATCGGCGTCGGTGTTTAATTTGTGGCTAACAAGGTACGTTCAATTCTGTGATGTGCCTTAGGATCGGTGATGCGCCTTAGGATCGGTGATGCATGTGTTTTTCCCGGGCTCGTCTTCCGCACAAGTTTAAGGGTTCGATTTAGTGTCGAATCCGATTTTTAGGAATCTGACAATCCCAACATTGGTATCAGAGCCGTAGTTCTTGTTTCCCGATCATTTTCCATGTTTTTCCCGACCCTTACATGTTTATGGATGATTTCTTATTGTTTTTTTTTTTTTTTGCGAAATTAATCGGCCGACACCGATCGCGAAAAATCCCGACACCCGAGCACTATTCATCCATTTTTTCAAGTTTCTATAACTCAAAATCGATTTCTAATGGCGTTGGATGGAAGGTCTCGTCGAGATGATCACAACGAGTGGCGGAATGCCGCCAACGGCCGCCGGACGTGCCCCACGCGTGGGCCGGAACGAACCAACGTTGCACGCGCCGATTTGCAGGAGAAGGCGCGTGCGTCGCACGCGCGCACGCGACCGACGCGCGCATGTGCGCGTGCGACGCACGTGCTAGATGGCGTCATTGTGACGTCAGCTGCATGCGTGCCGCACGTGCCGGACAGTCCGTCCGACCGGTTCGACCAGTTCGACCGGCCCGCTCGACCCGATTGACCGTTGACTGTTGACGACCGTTGACCGTTGACTTTGACCGTTGACCCAAACAAAAAAAAAAGGAAAAGAATATGTTTCTTTTTCCAATTAAGTTTATGTGGATTATATGTGATCCCTTATTTGTTATGCATTTATTGCAAGAATAATGCCTCTCCTAAGGTTGCGCACACCTGTTCGCGCAATTATCGTTGAACAAAAGGAAATGCTTTCTAAGTTGATAGCTGAGCTGACTGATCATCGATGGGAGAGTGGTGATTTAATTGACCACGTTCTTGAAGTTAACGGGAAAATTCAAAAGGTCATATGGAATGGTCGTCTCATGCCACAGTCTGAGATTGTGCGATTTTTCATGAACACCCTTCCACTAGAATGGCAAGGAGTGTTGAATCGCATATGGGATGTCAACAAAGCCGCTTCATATAGGAAAGTTGTGATGAATTTTATAGATGATTATTATTGGATTGTTACAAGGGAAAAGATCAAGAAATTGAACAAAAGAGGATCTTTTCCAGTTCGTGTATTGACTTGGTGTTAGATGTATTGGCTGGCCTTTGTTAAGTGTGCTTTGTGAACATCTTATGTAATATTTACTACCTGATTGTTGTTGATGTAGCAACTGATATGTTAGTTGTATTATGTGAAAGCATTATTATTCTATTGGATATCAAATATTATTCGCTTTCTGTTATTGTTGATTATTGTGGGTAGTTCATAGAAGTTTTTGTAATTTCATAGAATTTGTTTTGCATAAAACAATTATATTAATGATAGTTTTAAGTTAGGATTTTTGGAGAATGATTGGAAACATAGTGACCTTTTGATTCTGAAACCTTACTTGAAATTGTTCATTAATAATTCGTGCATATATGTCTAATGTGTTCAGATCAATGGCTTCAGCCACAAAAAGCATAGTTGCCGAGCTGAACAAAGGTGAAAAACTCAATGGTGATGACTATGAAATATGGCACATGAAAATTTGGCACATGAAAATTCAATATGTGCCGGAAGAGTAAGAGGCACTAGAAGCTCTTAACCTGATCATGGTAGAACCCAAAGAAGGAAACACTGCACAGCACAAGAGAGATAAGGAAGCATTTGCTGTATGGAAAAGAAAGAACTCTCTTGCTCGCATTACGTTGCTGAGTAGCATAGAAAATGACGTCATGCGAGAGTTTAGGCGTTTTCAGAATGCCAAGGAAATGTGGGAAGCATTGGCAGCAAGATTTGGTCATACTTCAGTGACTAGACTGAGGCAGCTCACTATTAGGTTTGACTCTTATAAGAAGCCTCATGGTCAGACCATGAAGCAACATCTTAGAAAGATGTCAAACATGATTAATGAGCTAAAAGATGCTGGCCATATCCTCACTGATAAGCAGCAAGTGCAAGCAGTGATTCGTTCCTTGTCTCAGAGTTGGGAGCATATGAAGGTGCACCTGACCCATAATGAAAATATCAAAATCTTTGAGGATGCAGTGCGTCATCTTGAGCTGGAAGAGGACAGCCTCTTGGCGGCTTAAGCCGTTGAAATCTACCATGCTGGTTCTAGCTCATATGGAGCTTCGAGCTCCAAGCGCAAACGTCCTAACTGGTTTGATAAAGGGAAATGCAAGGAAGCAGGTCATTCGGGGAAGAAGCTTAAGCTTAACCAACATGAAAGAGGAAAGCGTCATCGAATGAAGAAGCTAACAAGGGTGAAGTGTTACAACTGTGACAAGAAAGGTCACTATGTTCGCGACTGCCATGAGCCAAAGAAGGTATACACCCCTTGTACTTTTCAGAACTTTACTTTTGTGTCCAGTTCTGTATTCTTAACTAAGTCTAATCTTTTGTGGATTGTGGATTCAGGAGCGACAGACCATGTAGCGAAGGATAGATAATCCTTCGTGGAATTCCGACGAGTACCAACTGGAACTAAGTAGATCTATGTGGGAAACAACTCCAGAGCTGAAGTGAAATGAATTGACACCTGCCAACTGAATATGCGTGGTGGACGCACTTTGTTCCTATATGATGTATTGTATACTCCGGAGATTCATCGAAATTTAGTGTCTGTTTTAGTATTTGTTAAATTAGGTTTTAATATGAACTTCCATAATAGAGGTGTGAATTTATTTTTGGATACAAATTACTATGGTTATGGTTATTTTCTGGATGGTTTCATTATATTATATATTGACTATGTTAATACAAATGTTTGTTATTCCCTTCTCACGTCTCCTAATTTATATGATAATGATGTGAATGTGTGGCATGCTAGACTTGGTCATATTGGCCAACAACGTATGAATAGACTAACCAAAGAGGGTTTGTTGGGCAACATTGAAAAAGTCGATTTACTCATATGTGAGCATTGCCTTGTAGGGTAAACGACAAGGAAACCATTTTGAAAAGGTAAAAGAGCTGAATTTCCTCTGCACTTAATCCATTTTGACGTATGTGGTCCAATGAATGTGAGAGGAAGGCATGGGGCTGTTTATTTCATCACTTTTATAGATGATTATACTTTTTCGGATATGTCTATTTGATTTCTCATAAATCTGAAGCATTAAGTTGTTTCAAAAGGTTTATGAACTTGGTAGAAAATCAATTAGACAAGAAAATAAAAGTATTAAGATCCGATCGAGGTCGAAAATATTTATCTGATGAGTTCAGAAAATTATGTGATGAGAAAGGAATAGAAAGACAGTTGTCTATTCTATATACTCCTCAACAAAATGGTGTTGTGGAAAGAAGAAACAGAACCCTACTAGAAATGGTTAGGTCCATGATGGCGCATGCTAACTTACCTATTACTTTTTGGAGTGATGCGCTGTTAACTGTTGCCTATATACTTAACCGGGTGCCTTCCAAATCAGTTACTTCCACTCTATATGAGTTATGGACATGTAGAAAATTGGACTTAAGTTTTCTTAAGCCATGGGGTTGTGCTGCTTATATTCATGAGTCCTCTCACAAGTTTGGGAAATTGGGTCCTAGAGGAAATAAGAGTATTTTCATAAGGTACTCCGAACACTCGAAATGGTATGTGTTCATAGGTGAGCAGGAAAGTGAGAGTATAATTGAATTTGAATCATGACATGTCACATTCTTAGAGGATGAATTTCCTAAGAAGGGCAAAATAGGAGAAGATTACTCCCTATTTGAAACATTGGATTAAGATAATGATATTAGTGGAGTTCGTCCAAGTGGGAGTAATATGAGAAATGACGAATTAAATTCAACTCATTCTCAATTATAACCGACATTATAATTATCTAATTCTAATGGGAGCATAATGGGGAATGATGTGCAAAGTGTACAATCTCCCATACGGCGAACAAGTCGCCAAAGTATTCCCCGTCGACGTTTTGACATTGAAGGGAAAACTTTTATGATTACTTCACAAGATGAGGATGAGTCAAGAAATATTAATGAGGCTCTAAATTGCCTTAGTAAAGAAAAATAGATTCATGCAATGGAAGAGGAGATTGAGTCAATGAAGTCAAACCAAGTTTGGGAACCGGTTGATCTTCCAAAAGGACGCAAAGCTATTGGAACAAGTGGGTTCTCAAAATAAAGCGAAAAGCTGATGGCTCGATAGAAAGGCATAAGGCTCGCCTTGTGGTGAATTGGTATAATAAACAGGAATGAATTGATTATGTAGAAACATTTTCTCCCGTAGTGAGATTTACCTCGATTCGCATTATTCGCAATAGTGGCTAGTATGGATCTTGAGTTACATCAAATGGATATAAAGACTGCTTTCCTCAATGGAGAATTAGAGGAAGAAATATATATGGAACAACCTGCTGGTTTCATTTAAAAAGGCCAAGAAGAAAATGTATGTCGACTTTTGAGATCGATATATGGTCTTAAGCAGTCGTTAAGACAATGATATATATGTTTTCATAATGCCATAATGGCATATAATTTTACAATGATAGATGAGAATCATTGTGTATATATCAAAAGATCCAAATGTCAATTTGTGATCATATCATTATATGTTGATGATATACTAATTGCCGGAAGTAATATGGAGTTTGTTAATACTATCAAGAGTTGGTTATCTTCCAACTTTGAAATGAAGGATATGGGTGAAGCTGCATACATTCTTGGAGTTAAGATTTCAAGAGATCGTTCGAAGAGATCATTATCTCCTTCACAAGAAACATTTATAAATAAGGTTCTTGAACGATTTCATATGCAAGATTATAAACCCATAGACACTCCTATTGCAAAAGGTGAAGGATTGAGTCATAGACTGTGTCCATGGACTCCACAAGAGAAGGAACAAATGAAACATGTTCCTTATGCTAGTGCCATAGGGAGCTTGATGTATGCTATGATGTGTACAAGACCTGACATATGTTTTGCAGTTGGAATGGCGAGTAGATACTAATCCAACCCAGGTCAAGCACATTGGAAGGCCGTTAAGAGAATACTGAGGTATCTGAAGGGAACTGCTGATTACAAGTTGAATTACCAAGGAAATGATCTGCGACTTGAAGGCTATTCAGATGCTGATTGGGGAGGAGATTTAGATGAAAGAAAATCTACCTCTGGATTTGCTTTCTTCGAACAATGGCGCCATATCATGGAGCAAAGAAGAAACAAACATGCATAGCCTTGTCCATGATGGAAGCTGAGTTCGTGGCATTATCAGCAGCGGTACAAGAAGGAGTTTGGCTTAAGAGATTTTTGGATCATTTAGGTGTCATTGAGAAAGCTGCAAATCCATTGTTGGTTAACTGTGATAGCCAAGCAGCTATAGCGTACACCAAAGATCCAAAATATCATGGCAAGACCAAACATATAGATACCAAGTATAACTTTGTCAAAGATATGGTTGCACGAAATGATGTGAATTTACAGTACATATCTACGCATAAAATGGTAGCAGATCCTATGACAAAGCCAATACCTAGAGATGTGTTTTGTGGTCATGTAAAATCTCTAGGATTGCGTAGAGTCTGATGTATTGGATTGTAATTTCCCTGATTTGTTCACATTTATGAACTTTTTGTTTTTCCATTATTAATGCATATGAATCTTTATTTGATATTTATGCATCTTAATGTTTAGTGCATTACTTTAAGTTGAGAAAGTATGTCGGACAGATATAAGATTGGCCCACTCACACGAGTAATCGCCTCTATTTACTATGTGATAAATAGAGATGAGACTGTTTTTAAGCTTATTATCTAGGTGATAATCAAGAGCTCAAGCTTAAAATATGTATGTCGCCTTAACTGAGTGTTAAGATGAGGACATAATACTTACTATGTCCGAAAGTAAAATACCCCACATATTTTACTTTATCTGTTTAAGATGCCGGATGTGAGTTCTGATGAATTTTGTGAATGAGTAGATATATGAACTCAAGTTAGACATTAGGTATGTCTGAACTATAATCTGTACGGTATTGAAGGTGTAGACATATGCTCCATGGGAAATGAGTTAATACCTAATACGTATTTCATACTACGTATGCATGAGACGACCAATAAGAATGTCAAAAGTTTGATTTCAACTTTTATGCTGTGTGAGACTCTTGAGGAAAAGAGTTCCTCAATTTTAGTGCCCTCATGACTTTTACTTATTATCAAGATTTCTATTTAGTATTTGCTATCTTAGGATGTTGCCAATGGTCATGAGTTGATTCGATCTAATGTGACATTTCTAGAAAAGCAAGCTGAACTGAAATTGAGAGTTTGAAGGAAAGAGGAAGATCGAATTTGGAGAATCACATTATAGTTTTGTATTCACTGGTCGACCAATTATGACTGTCTTTGGGATAATCATAGTTGTGAATACAATATATATATTTATCATTGTTTAAAAGAGATCAAGAGAGATATAAATGTGATTGATCGATTTAGGGTACTGCATACTAAATCTACTCAGAGTGTGATGCCCATTATGAACTGTTATATATTCCTAACAGATGTATAGCAATGAGCTCTCAAAGTATGCTGGTTGCACGGATTATTCACCGGTATGAATGTTGAAGAGAGGTAAAGAGAATCCTGTTCGGCCTACCATGTGCGAGTGGGAGATGATGGTTTTATTTAATGTGATGGGCCTAAGTTGGCCCGTCCGCCCATGTTGGGCCTAAAAGCCCGGCCCACAAGATTAGGGCCCATGGATGGAGGGATATGATGAAGGGGTACGTTTCTTTTTGGAGGGGACGTATATAAGGGAGAAAAGAGAGGGAGGAACGCACCTTTTGGCATTATATACTTTCCTCCTTCCTCTCTCCCTCCAAAAGAAAAACAGTGAGAAAAAAGGCGACGCCATCTTCCCTTCAAGGCCAATTGACGTCATCGGATCGAACGGGATCGGTTTCTCTTCATCATATCGGCGTTGGTGTTTAATATGTGGCTAACAAGGTACGTTCAATTCTGTGATGTGTCTTAGGATCGGTGATGCATGTGTTTTTTCTGGGCTTGTCTTCCGCACAAGTTTAAGGGTTCGATTTAGTGTCGAATTCGGTTTTTGGGAATCCGACAATCCCAACATAGGCACCTAGCTTTTCAGTTTTGGCTTCCTCTTCGCGACCTAAATGATCATCTGGTCATCGTTCTAATAGGGCAAGAAATTTCAACCGATTCTCATCAAGGAAAGTGTGATTTTCGAGCAAAGGATGGTGAGATTTGAGGCATTAATTTTGCAAAATTGGGACGTGAATAAGGGACACATTCTAGAGATTCTAGGCCAAGGAATAGTAGGGAAAGTAGAGAATTAAGGGCGCGAATGATAACCATTATGGCTAGAAATTGATTTTGGAAGAGAAATAAATTTTTATATTTCTATTTCTAGATGAGTTTCTATGCAAAAATACCCGTTTGATAACAAGATAAAATTTCTACTTTAAAATTAAAAATTCATTTGATAACGACACAAAATTTCTTCCATTCGGACGACGGCGGCGGTGGCGGTGGTGACAATCGGTGGTCGGCAGTTGTGTAGTGGCGGCGGCGGCGGCGACAGTGGCGACGGGCGCGGCGTCGGCGATCACGATCCATGAGCAAGAATAAAAAAACGAATAAATATAAAAAAGAAGCTGTTTCGCACTCAAACGCATATCTATTCTTTTTCTATTTATAAAGTAGAAATTTTGTGTAGTTACAAAATATCTTATTTTACTCAGAAATTTTTTCCCGGAATAGAAATAAAAAAGAACTATTTCTGAAAAAAAAACTCATCCCCAACCAAGAAACATTGTCATGCGCAGCCTAAGCAGTCACAATTTTGTTGGGGGCGTGTGGGCTTCGGCAGTAACTTTTGTCTCTCATGCTTCTTTTTCCCTTCTCTTTTGATTGTGATTGTCTCGTGTAGCTCCGTAAAAAAACAAATTTCTTATCATAAATTTGTCAAATAAATTGGAGGCTACGTAAAAAGTATATCTCATGCGAACTTTGTGTCTGCTAATGTGTAAACGCCTGCTGCGTATTCCAAGCTCGCATAAATAAAGCCTACATGAGAAAATATTAAGCCTGTACCGTTGTATGTAAGTTGTGTCTGCTAATGTGTTCACCAGCTACGTTAGATCTTAGTGAGTTTGATCACAAGCCCCACAATTTCTGTCATCATAAGGTTCTCATTTGTTTTGTAGAAAATTTGAGGTGTAGACTGTAGAGACAGATCATTTCAAAAATCATAGTGAAGTTTCGCAAGAAGGAAAGAAAGAGCAAAAGCGTACATCTTACCTCTGCATAAGAAACTGCAAGCATATTCATCTTCAGACTTGGTTCTTCATCGCTTGTGGTGGCGGTGATTGAAGTCTGCATCAAATATAACATAAGCATGAACTTACAGCGAAAACTTGGAATGGGTTTAATGCATATTCCTGTCATACTTTTGCATGTCTAGTGAAAAAGTGTGTTAGTGGCGGCTTAGTTTTGTAGGCGCGAGTGTTAATCTTCCCGTAATTTTACTTGATTGAAATTCTAGTTAATACTCCTCTTCAAAAACTTTGAGCTTGTTCTGAGTCTTGACTCATAGAAACTTAATTAGGTTGTACCCATGTGAACATCTGTTTTCTTAGGTTGAAGCTTGATAGCTGATCTGAATTGACGATTGTGAGCAGGCAGCAGCAACCGCTCATAAGAATGATCGCGGAGTTAAAGCTGAGGGATATAAGAATGAATTAGGACAGAATTCAGATTCCCAGAGCTTTTAAGGCTTCGCAATATGCATTGGATGTGACAGGTTTGACTCCCTGCAGTATGGCCAAACACATACTAACTTGGTTTTGCTTCATCAGTTTTGATCTTTGGCTGAAATTGAAAATTAATCATACATAATGATTAGCATGCTAAAGCTCTTTGGATGATGAATTTGTCATAACGGTCTCTCTTTTCAACTGCTGATGGGTGAGTTGCCTCTCATCTTTACACGTCATTTATGAAACCACAGAAATTTGACGGTACTTCTGAAGCCAATTTAGAAGTATCTTTGGCTTTGATAACTATTATAAATACCGATGCAACACCATTTCCTACATGAATGCGAAAGCATTGCTTGTGATGACCTGTGATTTTCCTTTTGTCCTCTGTAATCTGTACCATCTCTCCTCTGAACCGAGACCAGTGGTTAAATGTAGCATAACATTTTGACAAATGGCACCTGGCATGTGATTATCCTTCACGTTCTTCATCTGTAACCTGAGTTTTGCTTGTTAAAACTTGTATTCTTTTTAGTAATTGTTTCTCAATTTCCGATGTGAGTGTTCCTGGCTATATTCGGTTTTGCATCTTAAAAAGATTTCACGAGACATGTAATTATTCAATTTTTAATGTTTGGTTTGGTCTCTTCTCAACAGCCTCAAACCCACCTCAATGCCCATGCGAAAAGAGCTCCCATATTAGCACACTCCATGCTCATGGCAGTTTAAATAGCTGTTTAGATTGCTTGAGCAGAATTATTGAAGCAAATATCTAGGTGAAATTACGGTTTCGTGTGGTTGGAGGTATATATTGCTGCATAACTGGATAAGTTTCTGGCCTGAGCAGATTAAGTCTGGCCTTCTTAAGTGTAGACAACGTCTATAATAGTTTGTGTATGTCTAGAAGTTCAGCAGTACATGAGCGAAGTTTTGCATTGAAAAAAGGTTGTTTTTTTATCTTATCGCCTATATTAATGTATATTTTGGTTAGCACAGAATAAAGTTAGATTGAATGTCTGCAAGGGGTCCACGGACTCTGCAACTCATCGTTATCTTTTTTGCTTAATGAAGTACCCTGTCAAAAATCTACGCAGGTTTTCAGCCTTTAGCACTCTTTAGCCGAGTGTGCGCAGTCTGGGCTGCATAAGCCCTTTTCTTTACATCACTATCTAGGTTCACATCTATGGTCACTTCAGACATTTACGTGAATCTACTCATTTTGGCCTTTCGAGATCTAGAAAAAATCTTGGAAATAGCTGTCTACCTTTGTATATTTAGATCTCGCACTGTCTTTTCTGAATGTTAATGCTGACACTGGAACCTGCATCTAATATTTTATATAGCACTTCTAGAATGCAACTGTAAGATCCAGCTTTATTAAATATTGCATGATGATGTTAAACTGTTACTAATGTATTAAAAAGTACTGTCATTATTTTATGTTTATCGCACATAAGACGATTAGCTCAATCCACGATGTTGTACCTTCAATTAGATGAAAAGAGTATTTGTATTTGTTGTTCTGTGATGAAAGTGGAGTCTTTCCAGCAAATTCATAGACTTACTGATTTGCAAGGAATCGCGTTAACTCATACGAATTCCATAATATATTGGCCCATGCTTTTGGTATTATGCATGATGAGAGAAAAAATGTACGAAGCATGCGACCAACACGGACAAATAACTTCATTGGGATATCAAGCATGACAAAAGCCATTCAGACAAAATAATTGCCTATTTGCTTTCCTTTATTCTATTCGTGTTCCTGCTGTCCCTGACCTTCAATCCTAATACAACTCGAGTAACATAGAGATGCCACATGTATTAAGTCTAATCCCTACCAACATATATAAACCCTTACTCTCCTCATCACCCTGTATGACACTAGCTGCTAAGTTCCATGGAAAGCACAAAACCTCTAGCAATCGATAGTTTTTCGTATAGCTGGTTGTCCAATGTAAGGACCTCCTTTGATGGTCTTGATGAGTCTCTTCGACCTTCTTCTATCGACTCTGAGAGTTATACAGAAAAATCCCAGAGTTTCAATTTCAATGTCTCCCTCTCTCAGTTATCCCCTGCCCTTCTACATGCCGATGAGCTCTTTGCCGATGGCATCATAAAACCTTTTTTTTTGCCGGTAAATCAGCCAATCAGAACTTTCAGACGTCCAATTCCTTGAAAAGCTGCCCAACCCGTTCTCTCCATTCATTTGCTAGAAAGACTATTTTCCCAGCCATTCGGATTCATCGGCGTGCATTTGATGGCAGCTAATTGTTGTCTCCTGTATGTAAATTTGCTTTATGATTGATGCTATTAGAATTGTCCTACTTCATACATAAGCAGCTGTCTCTAGTAGTAATAATTTTTTGATGTCAAAAGTATTTCTTAGTTGGCCATAGTGTGTTTAAGTTCACACCAGAAATTGTACAGAAATTTTAAGGTTAATAACGTGAATCCAACGGACAAGCTAATGAAAGCTCGTTCTTGTTTGAGAACTAGAGAGATCATGAAAGTCGTTTGATTCTTGCTCTAGTCACCGTGCTGTTAGATTTTCGTGGGTTCTATCCTGATCCCAACATTGCTTGCGAAATGCCTCACTTGGATTCGTGAATACACGGTTCTTTCAAGTCTGCAATTGCAAATCTTCTTATGGATTACTGCTATTGCATATACTGTCAATCTCACAATCGTTTAATGAATACTAGGACAATCTCATGAAGCTGGCCAGCTTTATGAGATAGGAAGTTTTTCAATGGTCGCACGAGGAGGGCATTAACAGTTGGTTTCTCAAGACCTACTATATTTTCTCATGTGATAAAAGCACCAGGAAACAGAAAGACTAGGAAATTTCACTGTGGCTTTCTCAAAACCTACTATGTGCTCTCATGTGATAAAGCAGGGCGCAATCAATCTCTCTCTTTCCCTTCCTCCTTTTGAATTTCATATTTGGGAATTTTCCATCTCTTCTCATCCTAGAGCCTTGCATTGCAAAGCCCTTGAATGAAATCCAATGGCGGACTGGGACTGTGACCGCATAAGCCGTTTGCCGGCTCACCCAATCCACTGCATGTTTTGCTTCTCCAAAGTCGAAGAGGTGATGATACTCTGCATTCTATTGAAGGCACTGCTTCACCTCTGGACCACGAGCCATTACCTCATTTTTCTCCCCATTCTCTGGAATCCTTCGATGTTGCTCCTTGATTGTTTCTGGGGTTTCATGAACAGAGTTTTGGTTTTCAATTCCCCACCCAAGAAATAGTTGGTAATTTGTAGCTACGGAATAACAAATGATGGCTTTACTTTGCACATTTCAGCTCTGCATTTGCAGTCGTTTTAATCGGGAACTTCATGGTGGTGGTATTGATAGCCATATTTTAGATAGAGCAGGACCTGTTCGAAACATGTTATATTGATTGTTGCAGAGACTGAAAAGTGCTGCTAAATTTTCCATTGGACGCTGGAGCCTTGGGGTGAGAAATCATTCAACTCAGCCTTGCCCTTTCATTTCTCAATTTCTATGGTACATGTAGGGTGCGATAAGAGACTAGTTTTCCTTGGTAAGGTTTCCTGTTGTTAAATGTGTACAGTGTTTTCCGCTTAAAAAAATTCCAAAGAAAGGGGATCTGGTGCAAATATATTGAATTAGTAGTACTAAAGGTAAAATTCACCTTCAGACAGATCCCTTGATGGAAGAGCCATATCTAGTTTCACCATCATAATATCTGGACCACAACATCACACCCCCATATTTGGTAGATCCTTTAATGGTGGGCAGTACTATGGAAGTAAGATTTGATGCAGGAATAAAACCACTACTAGCATCCGCAGATGCGGGCAATCCCAAGAAGATTTCTCCAGCGGGAATCGAAGTCCATTGATTCCATGCATCTTTGAGATTACCCATGTTCCCAGAACTGTATTCGCATGGAGGATTGCCGTAAAATTGGACCCAGACGTAGGGTGCGTTTGGGAACTACTTTTGGGGAATGTCTTTAGGAAAATGCAAATACCTTTGACTTAAAGGTGTTTTCCAAAATGCAACCGTGTTTAGTAAATTGCACTTTGAAAGCTCTTTGTAAAGTATTTTGAGCAAAATAGCGTTTGGGAAATTACATTTGCAAAAGATCTTTGTGGTAAAAAAAATTTATCAAAAGAAAAATTAAAAAAATTGACCAAAAGGGCGAGTGGCCGCCGGCGACCTTCGGCGACCTCCGGCGACCTCCGGCGACCTCCGGTGACGCCGGATCTGGGGCAGCGAGGTCGCGCGACGCCATCGCGACCTCCGGCGACCTCCGGCGACGCGGATGGGCGCCGAGGTCGCGGAGGACCTCGCCGCCCGGATCTGGGTCGCGGCGGGTCGCGCGACCGCGCCGCCCTCGGAATCGGGGCGGCGAGGTCGCGGAGGTCGCGCGACGCCGCCGCGACCCGGATCCGAGGGCCGCGAGGTCGCGCAACCCCGGATCGGGGCGGCAAGGTCCTCCGCGACCCCGCCGCCCCAGTCTGGTCGCGGTGACCCGACCTTGCCGTGGGTCGCGGCGGTCGCGCCACCGCCCGGGCGTCGCTCGTCTGGGCGACGGTCGCCGCGACCGCTCGCGGAAGAAGAAGCTCGCGGAAGGAGAAGACCGTCTCCGCCCCCGGATCCGGGTTTGCGGTGACCCGGCCCTCGGTCGCGCCACCTCCGGCCGGTTGCGCCATCTCCGGCGTTGGTCGCGCCACCCCCACGATCGCCGGCGTCCCTCTAGCGGTCGCCGGCCGCTCACGATCGGAACCGAATCCCCGAGAGAAGATGAACAAGCTTGCGACACAAGGGCAAGAACCGGAAAAACAAAACATTCGTGAGGACAATTTCGGAAAAAAGTTATGAACAATTGCAGTGTGGGCATGCCGAAGAAAAAACCGAAAGCCCAAGGCAGGTCCCCCCCTGCCTTGGGCTTTCGGCTTCACACATGCTGGCATTCCCTGAATGCGGGCTCAAATTTTTTTCCCAAACGGCCTAGCATTTGGCCAAGTACCTTTAGGCTTCAAAGGGGCTTTGGGAAGTGGTTCCCAAACGCACCCGTAGTCGTATAAAACCTGTTTGAAGGGCACCTCCAACCCAAGCATCCGGATAAGGACATTGAGGGGCTGCAGCCAAGTACACCTTCTTTCCACAGATACTATATGCAGACAAGTACCTAGTCAGATCATCCTAGTGTTGATTCATGCCTGTTGCGATGATGAAATCAATGCAGTCGAGCATTGCATCCCCAAGTGGTCGAGATGAGGACTGGCCTCCCAGGAAGTTGTCCCACAGATAAGTTGCGACATATCTAGCATCCTCGGCGGAAGGGAGATAGTAACTTCCCACACCTCCGATCGAGAGCATCACCTTGACTCCTCTAGCTTGTCTTGGAGCTCAAGCC
This sequence comes from Eucalyptus grandis, assembly GCF_016545825.1. Taxonomy (NCBI): domain Eukaryota; kingdom Viridiplantae; phylum Streptophyta; class Magnoliopsida; order Myrtales; family Myrtaceae; genus Eucalyptus; species Eucalyptus grandis. The sequence goes on from NC_052616.1 coordinate 923,608, forward strand.
AGTGCATCCTTTGCTGGAAGGATCGCAGTGGCCAGTGAGGTTGATCATATGAGTCTGGCTGTTGCCGAAGACATTAAGGAAAGCTAGGTTCACAAACTTGTAATTTCCAGAGGCACAATGCATAAGTTAGCTTAGGACTCCCTCCTTAGGCGATGTGGGACAAGAGAGGGATCTCTTCCTTGTGCACGTTCAGGGAACTCCTTCCCGCGCACTGCCACTCGGGCCGTCACAAACCACAAGAGCCAAAATGATTGAAAAGAGAAAATGCTGGCGAGGTTGAAGATTTGGAAGCCATGTTCGGCGTTTTTCTCCACTCACTTGGTATAAGCTCTCCACTCAAGAAATTCACTTTTTTATTTAGATTTTAATTTCTCCATCTATCTACCGAAGGAGGCACATGTATTTTGGGGGGTCTCTGCTTTGTGTCGCCAGAGGACTTTTGTGTGTTTGTTTTTTATTGCTGGAGATGTTTATCCAAGTTTGACCGTCCAAAAGCGGAGCGTGTGGGGCCAGCGTCAATGAAAAGGAAGGCTTAGGTTTTCTTTCCGGACACGCTGCCCAACAATTCTTTCCACGAAGAAGCCGTAGTGGATTTTCTTGAAAAGTGTGAAGGAAAATTGTCCAAAAATTCTTTTTAAATATGTTAAGTGAGTATTAAGTATTTTCTTTTTTTTTTGTCAACTGAGTTTATTAGATCAATTTTGATCGGAATTCACTGATGTGGACACTAATTGTATTATGTAACATGACCGACGCTGATGTTAATAATTTTTATTTGTTTCTCTTTTCCTTCTTTAACTTTTTTTTTTTTTTACTATGGCCGGTGAGGGCTCTCGTTGACTACTGACGAGGGTCGCAACTTCCTCACCGACCATGAGCAAGGATGTGCAGCCCTTGCCAGTGACTGTGATAACCTTTTGAATGAGTGTCAAGGCCAGCCTTGCCCAAATCTAGGCGAGTAGCTTTTCGGTTTCGGCTTCCTCTTCGCGTCATTGACGATCATCTGCTCATTGTTCCAATAGGGCAAGAAAGTTAAACCGATTCTCTTAAAGGAAAGTGTGGCTTTCGAGCAAAGGATGGTGAGATTTGAGGGCTAATTTTTGCGAAATTGGGAAGTGACTAAGGGACACATATTCTGGACATTCTCGGCCAAGGAACAATACGGAAGGTAGAGAATCGAGTGGTCCAAGGCGGCTAAAGAAATTTATTCAATGTAGATTAGAGGGTAAACCGTGATTGGTGGGTGGACTAAACAAAAGAGATTTTGGGAGTCTTCTACAAGGGAAGTTTCAATGAAAAAGCGGAAGGGAAACAAGGGCTGAAGCTCGTGGGAGGTGGGCGTAACTTTTCCATAAGGAAAGCAATGACCTGTGGGAATCAATATTCAATAGGCGGATTGGAAAGGAAAGATAAGAGAAAACACTCGTCAAGGATCTCTCATGCCATCATATCTGCCCATGATCATGCTCATCCCTTTTTTAAAAAAATTTCAATCGAACCGAAGGAGATAAATGTTGGAAAAATGTTACTTCGAATTTGGATAGAACAATGAAGTTGGATTATTAGACATGACTTTTTTTAAGGAACCATTTGCCTCATATAATAAAGTTCTGATTGAGAATATTATATAATAATTATAGTATTTTTTCAGGATCTCTCAAGAGGCGAGGATACTATGCATTCTATCGAAGACACTGCTTCACCTTTGGACCACAAGCCCTTACCTCATTTTTCTCCCCCACTCTTAGGAGTCCCTCGATGCTCCTTGATTAATTTTAGGATTTCGCGAACAGAGTTTGGATTTTCAATTCCGCACCCACGAAACAGTTAATTGGGGCTATGAAATAACAAAAGATGGCTCTACTTTGCCCATTTCAGCTCCACATTTGCGGTCGTTTTAATAGGGAACTTCGTGGTGTTGGTATTGATAGCCCTATTTTAGATAAAGCACAACCTGTTCTCGACATGTTAGATCGATTGTTGCGGATACTGAAAAGTGCTGCTAAATTTTCAACTGGACGCTGGTGCCTTCGGGTGAGCAATCATTCAGCTCCGCCTCGCCCTTTCATTTCTTAATTTCGATGGTACATGTAGGATGCGATAAGTGACATGTTTTCTTCGATAAGGTTTCCTGTTGTTAAATGTGTACAGCCTTTTCTGCTTAGAAAGAAGTTCCAAAGAAACGGAATCCGTTATAAATATATTGAATCAGTATCATCTTACTCGTACATGATCGGAGGTCATTTTTTTTAAGGCCATGTCCCTGGAACTTTCATTGAATATTTTACCGCGCACCGATCATGATTAATCTGCAGAAGTGCCCATCATTAAATCAATGAACTGTACCACCTTTGCGTGAATGTTTGGAGGTGCAGATCGTCGAAAACTATTGCGATCATATATGTTTCGTATTTGACCATTAGAAGTACGACTCCTGACGGTAGATCGTATGTTGATTACATGTGTAGATCTTTATGACTGAATATACAAAAATTTTCACTTCCCTCTTAATTTTTTTTCCTTTGGTTGCTTCGTCCCGGTCCGGCAGGTTCTATCCTTCATGGAGCTGAAAGGCCGGCTCTGACCTATCGGGTCGCTTGAATGTAATCATCTCATACTAAGAACAAATCTTCAGGAAGGACACTTCCCTATTATAGTGAAGTTGCTTGGAGGTTTCCCACCTCTGGAGAAGTTGATTATAACCATGAACAATGAACTTTGCAGTAACATGGTTGATTCTGCTCGGACTCCTCCTTATTTGAATTGTTCGAGATCTGCATTTCAAATTTGATGTCCTTTGAAAGGAAAGGACAACCGTCGATCCCACTTCCTAATATTGGTAAACCATGTCCATGCAACATTTTTCCTCTTCTATTCATGACTTGAGGGATTGGAAATTAATCTCGATGAACGGTCTTGGGACAGGTGAATTAGGTTAGAAATTTGTGCTTGAAATGAAATAGACCCAGGCTAATCTATATGCAAATTAGAATATTTATCGAGTTGAGTATAATATAAGAGTGGATCTCAATATAGATTATCCCACAATGACATCATTATTATATTTGACATTAATTGGTACACGTATACACCATGACCAATATATGTGATTACATAAAGTGATTTCTGATGAGTACAAAGACGTACATGTAAACAAGACATGTAGCTTATTACACAGTAGTATTAAAGGTAAAATTCACCCTCGGACGTATTCCTTGATGGAAGAGCTGTATCCAGTTTGATCATCATAATATTTGGACCACAACATCACGCCCCCATAGTTGGCAGATCCATTAATGGCGAGCAATACTTTGGAAGTAAGGTTCGACACAGGAATGAAACCACTGTTAGCTGCAGCCGTAGATGCGGGCAATCCCAAAAAGATTTTACCGGCGGTACTTGAAGTCCATTGATTCCATGCATCTTGGAGATTAGCGATGTTCCCAGAATTGTACTCGCATGGAGCATTGTTGTAAAATTGGACCCAAACGTAGTCGAATAAGCCTGTTTGAAGGGCACCTCCAAGCCACGCATCTGGGTAAGGACATTGAGGGGCTGCAGCCAAGTACACCTTCTTCTCACTGCTGCTATATTCAGACAAGTACCTAGCCAGATCATCCCAGTGTTGATTCGTGCCTCCTTCGATGTCGAAATCGATGCCGTCGAGCACTGCATCCCCAAGTGACCGAGATGAGGACTGGCCTCCTAGAAAGTTGTTCCATAGATAAGTCGCAACCTGGTTAGCATCCTCGGCGGAAGAAAGATTGTAACGTCCCGAGCTTCCTCCGATCGAGAGCATCACCTTGACTCCCCTAGCTTGGCAAGAATTGATGTCGGAGCTCAAGCCGGTACAGTTTCCGCTGGAAGGATCGCAGTGGCCAGCGAGGTTTAATTCAGGAGTTTGGCCATTGCCGAAGACATAGAGAAAAGCTAGGTTCACAATGTTGTAGTTTTCGGAGGCACAAGTGTTGGCTAAACTGCCTTCGCCGCCATTCTGACCCCAATAGACAGTAATTTCTCCACCGTTGATGCCAACCACAAGAGCTGATGGATTTAATTGGTGATGGGCTTAAGGCCCGTCCGCCCATGCTGGGCCCAAAAGGCCCGGCCCACGGGAATAGGGCCCGTGGATGGGGGAAGGTATAAAAGGGAGGAGAGAGAGAGAAGACACCTCTTGGCAGAATTGACGTACGTCTTCTCCTCTCCCACGCATTCTCTCTCAAAAGGAAAAAGAAGAAAAACAGTAAGCAAAAGGCCACTGTTGTCTTCCCTTCAAGGCGTCATCGGATCGAACAAGGGCCAGTTTTTCTTCCTCTGTCGGCGTCGGTGTCTAATTTGTGGCTAACAAGGTACGCTCGAATCCGTGGTGTGCTTTACGATCGATGATACGTGTTTTCCCGGGCTTCGTCTTCCGCATTGATTTAGGGGTTCGATTTAGTGTCGAATCCGATTTTCGGGGATCCGTTATTCCCAACATTGGTATCGAGCCCTAGTTCACGTTTTTCCCGACTTGTTTGACGTTTTTTCATTGATTTTTCAAAACCTTCGGCCGTACGGATCGAGGCGAAAATCCCGACACCCGAGCGATGTTCGGCCATTTTTCTGAGTTTTCGTAAGTCGAAATTGAATTCTGAAAGCACTGGGTGAAAGAGGTCGTCGAGACGAGTTCGGCGACATGTTGTGCGTCGCCGGACGATGCCGCATGCACCCACACGCGCGCCACAAGCTGATGCGCGTGGGCGCCACGCGCCCGGCGTTGGCTTCGGCCGGCGCGTCGTCACGCGCCGGCGGCAAACCGGGCGATCGGTGCTGGCGGGTGGGCGAATCGGCATGCGCCGGACTCGGCCCGGCCGCCGACGTCTTGCGTCGATGACGTCACCCAACGGGCCGCAACCGTCGGGTGACGTCATCGATGACGCAGCAGATGACGTCGGTTGGCCGGGCGGTCACCGGCCGGCAACCCGACTGGCGACCCGGCCCGACCCGACCCGCCCCGCGGACGCCCGGCACGCGTGTGGCACGTGCTGGCTGACGTCTGCGTGACGTCAGCCCGCGCACGCGTGCGGCACGTGCGGGCGGTTCGAGCGAACCGGCCCGACCGGCCGACGGCCCGTCCGGTCCGACCGGTCCGTCCGGTTCGACCGGTCCGACGACTTGACCGTTGACCGTTGACCGTGACCGACGACCGTTGATCGTTGACTTTGACCGTTGACTTTGACCGTTGACCCGAAAAAAAAAAAGAAGGAATTTTTTTCTTTTTCAATTATGTCTGTGTGGGTTGTAGGTAATCCATTTTCATTCTGCATTTGTTGCATGAATCATGGAAAATTATGTATTTTCCATTTGTTTATTATGGATTATAAGTGATCCATTTTAGTTACGCATTTGTTGCGAAACTATGATGCGTTATGCACGGATACCGCAATCCCAAGAACGGACGAAGGAAGAGCTAGACCGAAAAGGCTGATGAAAGAGTTAGCTCGATTATCGATGGCTTGATGGTGATTGAGTATCACACATGGTCAAGGTCAATCGATGATACAGAAATCATCTCGGAATGGTTATCTTATGCCGGATTTTGAGAAGGTGCCGGCTTTGATGAACACTCTTCCACCTGAATGGCAAGCAGTGTTAGATCGGCTATGGGAGGTCAACGTGGTCCCGGATTATACGAATCTAGTGGATGCTTTTGTAAGAGAGTACTATAGGATTGAATTGGCCAAAACTTCAACCCTTAGATTGAGCGCCACATGGCGCAGAGTAAATGCGCCTTGGTGGCGACATGAAAGCTCTCCAAAAGTTTTTCCATGGTTGGCAAATGTGCCTTCGGTTTTCTCGAGATGTTTTGACCGATAGATTAGAAGGGACATTCCCTAATTATTTCTTAGATTAATTATGAGATGTTTTATGGGTGTAAATATCTCTTTCCATGTTGATATTTTTCTCTGTATATATTGCTTAGTGTAATGTATAGTTGTATTAATTGAAATCATTATTATTTTATTGAATGTAAATTATCTGTTGCTTTCTGTTAATTGCTGATTACTGTGGGTAATTAGCTGTGGGTAGTGTTAGAAGTTTTTTTGTAACTTCATAGAATTGATTTTGCATATGAAAATCATATTAATGATAGTTTTAAGTTAGGATTTTGGAGGATGATTGGAAACATAGTGACCTTTTGATTACGAAGCCTTACTTGAAATTATTCATTAATATGATGGGTCTATGTAAAAGTGGATGCATAAATGATAGGCATTAATTATTCGTGCATATATGTCTCGTGTGTTTAGATCGATGGTTTCAGCAACTAAGAATGTAATTGCTGATATGAACGGCAAGCAATTGAAATATTGAATATGAAGATTCAATATGTGTTGAAAAAGCAAGAAGTACTAGAAGCTCTTGACCATGTTATGGAAGATCTTATAAATGATGTGCGCCACTTTGAGCTAGCTGAGGACCGACTAACAGCATTTGAGCAGAAAATAGATATTTGCAATGCTGGTTCTAGCTCAGAAAGGGCTTTGTGCTCTAAGCGCAAGCGTATTGATTCGTTCAATATGTGGGAATGCAAAGGATCAAGTCCTTATTGTAAGAAATCAAGAGTTAACCAACACAAGAGAGGAAAATGTCCTCAAGTAAAGAAAATGTCAAGGGTGAGGTGTTACAATTGTGACAAGAGAGGTTACTATGCTCGCAAATTGTGAGCCAAAAAGATAAACACCTCTTGCACATTTGAGAACTTTGCTTATGTGTCGAGTTCTGCATTATTGGCTGAATCCAATCCTTTGTAGACTGTAGATTCAGGAACGACATACCATGTAAGGAAGGATAGAGGATCCTTCGTGGAATTCTGACGAATACCAACCGGAACTAAGTGGATCTATGTGGGAAACAACTCCCGAGCTGAAGTTAAAGGGATTGGCACACCGCCAACCGAACATGTGTGGTGGACGCACCTTGTTCCTACATGATGTTCTAAATGCTCTGGAGATTCGTCGAAATTTAAATGTCTATTTTGGCGTTGGTTAAGCTTGGATTTTAGTATGAACTTCCATAATAGATGTGTAGATTTGTATTTAGATACAAACTACTATGATTTTGGTCACTTTCTGGATGGTTTTATTGTATAAAATGTTGACTGTGGTGATGTCAATATGTTATTCCCTTGTTTCACGTCTTCTACTTTATATGATAATGATGTGAATATGGTGGCATGCTAGACTTGGTCATATGGGCCAACAACATATGAAAAGACTAGCCAAAGAGGGCTTGTTGGGCAATATTGAAAAGTCGATTTGCTTATATGTAAGCATTGCCTAGAAAGGAAAACGACAAGGAAACCATTTGGAAAAGGTAAAAGAGCTGAATTTCCTCTGCATTTAATCCATTCTGATGTCTGTGGTCCAATGAATGTGAAAGGAAGGCATGAGGCTGTTTATTTCATCACTTTTATTGATGATTATACTTGATTCGGATATGTCTATTTGATTTCTCACAAATCTGAAGCAATAAGTTGTTTTAAAAGGTTTATGAACTTGGTAGAGAATCAATTAGACAAGAAAATAAAAGCATTGAGATCCGATCGAGGTCGAGAATATTTATCTGATGAGTTTAGAAAATTATGTGATGAAAAAGGAATAGAAAGATAGTTGTCTATTCCATATACTCCTCAACAAAATGGTGTTGCGAGAGAGAAGAAAGAACCCTCTGGAAATGGTTAGGTCCATGATGGCGCATGCTAACTTACCTATTACCTTTTGGAGTGATGCGTTGTTAACTGCTGCCTACATACTTAACCGTGTGCCTTCCAAATCAGTTACTTCCACTCCATATGAGTTATGGACAGGTTGAAAACCGGACTTGAGTTTTCTTAAGCCATGGGGTTGTGCCGCCTATACACATGAGTCCTCTCACAAATTTGGGAAATTGGGTCCCAGAGGAAAGAAGAGTATTTTCATAAGGTACTCTGATCACTCGAAAGGATATGTGTTCATAGGTGAGCAGGAAAGTGGGAGTATAACTGAATATGAATCACGGGATGTCACATTCTTAGTGAATGAATTTTCCTAAGAAGGGCGAAATAAGAGAAGATCACTCCCTATTTGAAACCTTGGATCAAGATAATGATATTAATGGAGTTCGTCCAAGTGAGAGTAATATGAGAAGTGATGAATTGAATTCAACTCATTCTCAATTACAACCACATGATGAGATGATATCGTCATTATCTAATCCGAGTGGGAGCATAATGGGGAATGATGTGCTAAGTGTACAATCTCCCATATAGCGAACAAGTCGCCAAAGTATTCCCCCGTCGACGTTTTGACATTGAAGGGGAAACTTTTATGGTTGCTCCACAAGATGAGGATGAGCTAAGAAATATTAATGAGGCTCTAAATTGCCCTAATAAGGAAAAATGGATTTATGCAATGAAAGAGGAGATGGAGTCAATGAAATCAAACCAAGTCTGGGAACTGATTGACCTTCCAAAAGGACGCAGAGCTATTGGGAACAAGTGGGTTCTCAAAATAAAGCGAAAGGCTGATGGCTCGATAGAAAGGCATAAGGCTCGCCTTGTGGCGAAGGGGTATAATCAACAGGAATGAATTGATTATGAAGATACATTTTCTCCTGTAATGAGATTTACCTCGATTCGCATTATTCTGGCAATAGTGGCTAGTCTGGATCTTGAGTTACATCAAACGGATGTAAAGACTGCTTTCCTCAATAGAGAATTAGAGGAAGAAATATATATGGAACAACCTGCTGGTTTCATAATGAAAGGCCAAGAAGAAAAGATATGTCGACTTTTGATGTCGATATATGGCCTTAAGCAGTCGTCAAGACAATGGTATATACGTTTTCATAATGCCATAATGGCATATGACTTTACAATGATAGATGAGGATCATTGTATATATATCAAAAGATCCAAGGATCAATTTGTGATCATATCATTATATGTTGATGATATACTAATTGCCGGAAGCAATATGGAACTTGTCAATACTGTCAAAAGTTGGTTGTCTTCCAATTTTGAATTGAAGGATATGGGATTGTAAACCCATAGACACTCCTATTGCAAAAGGTGAAGGATTGAGCCATAGACTGTGTCCAAGGACTCCACAAGAGAAGGAACAAATGAAACATGTTCCTTATGCTAGTGCTGTTGGGAGCTTGATGTACACTATGATATGTACAAGACCTGACATATGTTTTGCAGTTGGAATGGTGAAAAGATACCAATCCAATCCATGTCAAGCACATTGGAAAGCTGTTAAATGAATACTAAGGTATCTAAAGGGGACTGCTGATTATACGTTGAGTTATTATGGAAAAGATCTGCAATTCAAAGGCTATTCTGATGCTGATTGGAGAGGAGATTTAAATGAAAGAAAATCTACCTCTGGATTTGTTTTCTTACCGAATAATGGCACTATATGTTGAAGCAGTAAGAAACAAAATGTGTATAGCCTTGTCCATGATGGAAACTGAGTTCGTGGCATTATCAACAGCAATAAAAGAAGATGTTTGGCTTAAGAGATTGTTGGATCATTTAGGTGTTATTTGAAGTGCTGCAGATTCATTGTTGGTTAACTGTGATAGCCAAGCAGCAAAAGCGTACACCAAAGATCCAAAATATCATGGTAAGACCAAACCTATAGATACCAAGTATAATCTTGTCAAAGATATGATTGCACGAAAAGATGTGAACTTAGAGTACATACTACGCATAGAATGGTAGCAGATCCTATGATAAAGCCAATACCTAGAGATGTGTTTTGTGGCCATATGAAATCTCTAGGATTGCGTAGAGGCTAATGTACTGAATATTGTAATTTCCCTAAGTGTTCACATTTGATGAATTTGTGTTTTCATCATTAATGCTTATGAATCTTTGTTTGATCTTTATGCATCTTAATGCTTAGTGCATTACTTTAAGTTGAGAAGTATGTCGGACAGATATAAGATTAGCCCACTCAATGCACGGGTAATCGCCTCTATTTCTTGTGTGATAAATAGAGATGAGACTGTTTTTAAGCTTATTATCTGGGTGATAATCGAGAGCTCAAGCTTAAAACACGTATGTCGCCTTAACTAAGTGTTAAGATGAGGATATAATACTTACTATGTCCGAAAGTAAAATACCCCACATATTTTACTTTATCTGTCTAAGATGCCAGATGTGGTTTACGATGAATTTTGTGAATGAGTAGATACGTGAACTCAAGTTAGACATTGGGTATGTCTGAACTATCATCTGTACGGTATTGAAAGTGTAGACATACGCTCCATGGGAAAGGAGTTAATACCGTAATACGTATTTCATACTACGTATGCATGAAACGACCAATAAGAGTGGCAAAAAGTTTGATCTCAACTTTTATGACGTGTGAGACTCTTGAGGAAAATAGTTCCTCAATATTTAGTCCCCTCATGACTCTTACTTATTCTCAAGATTTCTATTTAGTGTTTGCTATCTTAGGATGTTGCCAATGGTCATGAGTTTGATTCGATCTAATGGGGCATTTCTAGAAAAGCGAGCTGGACTGAAATTGAGAGTTTGAAGGAAAGAGGAAGATCGATTTTGGAGAATCACATTGTAGTTTTGTATTCACCGGTTAATCAATTATGACTGTCTTTGTGATAATCATAATTGTGAATACAATATATATATCATTGTTTGAAAGAGATCAAGAGAGATATAAATGTGATCGATCGATCTAGGGTACTGCATACTAAATCTACTCAGGATGTGATGCCCATTATGAGCTGCTATATATTCCTAACAGATGTATAGCAACGAGCTCTCAAAGTATGCTGGTCGCACGGATTATTCACTGGTATGAATGTTGAAGAGAGGTAAAGAGAATTCTGTTCGGCCCACCATGTGCGAGTGGGAGATGATGGATTTAATTGGTGATGGGCTTAAGGCCCGTCCGCCCATGTCTTGGCCCAAAGGCCCGGCCCACGGGAATAGGGCCCGTGGATGGGGAAGGTATAAAAGGGAGGAGAGAGAGAGAGAAGACACCTCTTGGCAGAATTGACGTATGTCTTCTCCTCTCCCGCGCATTCTCTCTCAAAAAAAGAAGAAGAAGAAAAACAGTAAGCACAAGGCCACTGTTGTCTTCCCTTCAAGGCGTCATCGGATCGAACAAGGGCCAGTTTTTCTTCCTCTGTCGGCGTCGGTGTCTAATCTGTGGCTAACAAGGTACGCTCGAATCCGTGGTGTGCTTTACGATCGGTGATACGTGTTTTCCCGGTTTTCGTCTTCCGCATTGATTAAGGGGTTCGATTTAGTGTCGAATCCGGTTTTCGGGGATCCGTTATTCCCAACAAGAGCCAAAATGACTGAAATGAGAAATACTGGTGAGGCTGAAGATTTGGAAGCCATGTTTAGTATTTCTTTCGACTCACTCGATATACTTGATTAGAGGTTGCTCTCTCTTTGGGCCTTTAGAAAGTCGGGAATTAGGGGCTTTTTATAGGAGAAAGATGGAGCCCACCTATGATGTCCATGTTTGTGTTGTTTGGGAGAGTGCGTGACTTGGCACATGAGCATTCTGATACATATCTCATCAACTAGTGATTGTGGATTAAACCTGTTAAATTATGTTTTAAGCTAGAGTCCGCCTGAGAGGAATCTCAAGAAATTCACTTTCTTATTTGGATTAGAATTTCTCCAATTATCTAAGGAAGGAGGCACACGTATGTTGGGGTCGTCGTTTCTTTTGATCAGAGGACTTTTGCGTGTTTGTTTTCCGTCGCCCGGAATATTTCTCCAAGTTTTTGCCGTTCAAAAGCAAAGCGTGTGGGGCAAGTACCGGAAAAATGGATGGCCCAGGTTTTGTCCCCTGAGCATTTCCTTAGAAAGAGTGTCCCCTGACACACCGCCGAACAGTTTTTTCCACGAAGAAGCCGGAGGGCATTTCCTTAAAAAGAGTGTCCCCCGACACACGGCCGAACGGTTCTTTACACGAAGAAGCCAGAGCCGATTTCCTTAAAAAGAGTCAGAATTGTCCAAATGATCTTTTTAATTTTACTAGTTAAGTACTAAACACTTTCTTTTTATTTGCCAACTGAGTCCATCTTATTAATTTGATTGGAATTTGCTGATGTGAACGCCAACCGTCTTATGCAAAGCACGATTGCGCTGATGTGGATAATTTTTAATAAATTTTTATTTTTTATTTTTGAGGGCCCCAGCTACGGCAAGGGTCGCACACGGCTAGGGTGTGCAAAAGAATCAGGACCGGTCCGGACCGCCCGGAACCAGTGGTTCTTGAGGGAACCGGTCCGGCTCCCGATTCCAATTTATGGGAATCGGTGGGTACCGGTCCAGTTCCCGGTTCCATGGGCAGATCCGTCCACCCGGACCGGACCGATTATATTAAAATAATATATTAATTTTTAATATTAAAAAAATGGAATTACAAATTAACAAATCCAAATCAAATAATTAAAAAAAATAATTAAAGTGGGAAAAAAGTCCAAAGCGCACCAAATGGAGAGGCGCCGATTTTCAGTCAAACCAAATGGAGAGGCGCTGAAGCTAAAAAGTCCAAAGTGCACCTTCACAAAACGTCGAGCAATTGGTGGGCAAAAAACAAGCACGCGAAGAAGCAAGGCTGCACGAGGAGCAAGAAGGTGGGCAAAAAGCAAGCACATGAAGAAGGAGGGCTGCAAGCACATGAAAAAGATGAAAAAGCAGGGTTGTAGGAGGAGGAGAAGGTGGGCAAAAAGCAAGCACATGAAGAAGCGGGGCTGCAAGCACATGAAAAAGCAGGGTTGCAGGAGGAGGAGAAGGTGAGCAAAAGCAAGCACATGAAGAAGCGGGGCTGCGGAGGAGGAGAAGGTGGGCAAAAACAAGCACGTGAAGAAGTAGGGCTACGGGAGGAGGAGAAGAATAGGTCAGGCGGCGAAGAACCAGCAATTTTGGTCGAAGACCAAACTTGTTTCCCATCAAGATCGAAGCTTTCGAGAAAATGATATTATTATTATTGTGAGACCGGTTCCATGGATCCACCCGGGAATCGGACCGGACTGGCGGTCCGATTCCCGGGTGGATCCATGCAACTAATGGGTGGATCCTGGTTCCAATTTTTCGGAACCGGTCCTTAATGGGCGGTTCCCGGTTCTAGGTCGGGAACCGCCCGCTCGGACCATGCACACCCCTACACACGGCCGAACAGTTTTTTTCACGAAGAAGCCGGAGAGCATTTCCTTAAAAAGAGCGTCCCCCGACACACGACCGAACGGTTCTTTCCACGAAGAAGCCAGAGCAGATTTCCTTAAAAAGAGTCAGAATTGTCCAAATGATCTTTTTAATTTTATTAGTTAAGTATTAAACACTTTCTTTTTTTCTTTTTCCAACTGAGTCCATCTTATTAATTTTGATTGGAATTCGCTGATGTAAACACCAATCGTCTTATGTAGCACGATTGCGCTGATGTAGATAAATTTTAATAATTTTTTTATTTTTTATATTTTGAGGACCCCAGCTGCTGGCAAGGGTTGCGACTTTCTTGCTCGCAACTGTGATGGCCTTTTGGGTGAGGGTTGCGGCCAGCCTTGCTCAGATGTAGGCACGTAGCTTTTCGGTTTTGGCTTCCTCTTCGCTACCTAAATGATCATCTGGTCATCGTTCCAATAGGGCAAGAAAGTTCAATCGATTCTCATAAAGGAAAGTGTGATTTTCAAGCAAAGGATGGTGAGATTTGAGGCGTTAATTTTTGCAAAATTGGGACGTGAATAAGGGACACATTCTAGAGATTCTAGGCCGAGGAACAATAGGGAAAGTAGAGAATTAAGTGTTCCCACGCGGCTGAAGAAATTAATTCAGCGAAGATTCGAGGGGAAACCGTGAAAAAGCGGTTTGACAAAATAAAAGAGATTTTGGGAGTCTTCTACGGGGGAAGTTTCAATGAAAAAGCCGAAGGGAAACGAGGGCTAAAGCTCGTGGGAGGTGGGCAAAATTTTCTATAAGGAAGCAATGACCTATGGAATCAATAGGCGGATTGAATAGGAAAGATAAAAAGAAAACGCTCGTCAAGGATCTCTTATTCCATTGTGTCTGCCCATAATCATGCTCATCTTTTTTTTTTTTTAAAATTAAGATCAAATTAAAGAAAACAAATGATGAAGAGAAAGAGCTGGTGAAACAGTTCGTGCGAGAATGCGAGGCCCACCAGATCCATCGAAGCGGCCACCTTCTGGTAAGGAGAGCCATAAGTGAGGGCGTCCAAGCGACGACTGAAACAATCTCTCCGCTGCGCATCATTGCTCTCCCCATTGAGTAGAGGATTGTTCACGTCTCGAAGAGGAAGCCAAAGCCCAAAAATCACACAGCCAGAACTAGGCGAGGCTGGCTGCGACCCTCCCCTAGAAGGCCATGGCATCAGTGGGTGAGGGCCGCGCACACTCCCCCATGGTTGGAGAGGAAGTCACGGTCCTTGCCAGCGGTAGGTGAGGGCCCAACAACCTTTGCTAATAGCAGCAAAAATAAAAAATAAAAAAAAAAAATAAAGAAGGAAAAAAAAAAAAAAAATTTTTTAATTAAAAATATTAAAATAATTCTAAAAATTATCCATGTCAATGTCGGCCATGCCACGTAAGACGGCTAGCGTTTACCTGGCCAAATTGATCGAATGAATATGATTGACAAAATATGAAAATGTTTAGATTTGAATTGACAAAAGTAAAAAATTTATGACTAAATTGGTAAAAATGCAATATGTATAGGATTTTTTGGACAATTTTCCCCACTAAGCCGCATATAGAAATAGTAAAAGCTGACCAAATAGCACTTTGGGGAGACACGAAAAGAGGGAACTCTTGAATACACGGTGATTTTGCGTTGTGAGTTTTACATTCAATTGAGTTATTTATTTATAAACACTTTGGGCTTGAGTGTAATCTAGATTTGGAAAACACTCGAACCTATGAGTGATTGTAACTTTAATTCTCCATTTATAGGGGATTATTTACCGTTGGCTGTCCTCATGCATGCAGCACTCTCACTCGAACTAAATAATGCAAACCTTTAGTATCCTTTATTATTTATTGTTTATTTCTCTGGTGTTTTTGCATTGATTTAACTGCAAGATCCTAGTTAGCTTTGGCATTAATATTACAATAATTGATATCAAAGCTTGAGAATAGGATTTGTTAAATTTTGATTTAGGGCTTTGCTTGTCTGATTATTATCTAGAAATTCTGATATTGCAATTATGTGTAGGACGAAAGTAGAAATTGAAAAGTTTACTGGGAGGAACAACTTTGGGTTATGAAGTGTCAAGATGCGTGATTGACAAACCCAAGGTTTGGCTAAGGTGTTGGATGGCAAAGATGAGTTGTCGTTTATAATGAAAGATGCTAACAAGGTAAAGCTAATGGAGAAAGCAAATAGTATAATATTGTTGAATTTATTAGATGAAGTGTTAATAGAGGTGGCGTAGGAGAAGGATGCCGGCATGGTGCAATGTTGTGGGTAATCCTTTGGATACTCCATGTAGTGGAATGGTTGAATAATCGCTTATACATAGCCCTTTGGTTGGGCATTGGAGCAAGATGTTTCAATTTCGATACACTGAAGGTACTTCTATCAGATCCCACCTAGATGAGTTAAAAGAACTCATGATGGATTTGAAGAACGACAAAAAGATACTTGATGATGAAGAACATGCCATCATGTTGTTGGCTTTTTTACTATAGTCATGCAGTACTTTATCGATTCATTGATATAGGGGCATACTACAATTACCTTGAAAAGAAGTAAAGTTCGCATTGTTCTTTAAGGAATGGCAGAGAAAGTGCAAAATGACAGTCTGGTGTGGGATGTAGCACAAGGACTAGTTATTTGACATTGAGATGAAAATCGAGGGTCCAATAGCAGCAAAGGTAAAAACAGATCAAAGTCACGTCATAGAATGTTTAAGGGACACGGGAAGTGCTTTAAGTGTCATGAGTAGGAGTACATTAGGAGAGATTGTCCGAAGTTCAGAAATAAGGGTAATAAGCAGAATGCCACAAACTGTCACGCCCCGAACCCCAGGCACGCGCACATCCCTCGGCGGTCGACTAAAATTTGTTGCAACGTCCCAGGACGTGTCGTCGACCCTTTCGTTTTATGCACATGCTGAAGCAAACTCATAAATGCCGGACAACAACAATCATGGGATAGGAAAGCAAGACAACCAATTTTTCTCAAAACACACTTTACAAACATCTCAAGTTGGTCCTACTAGTCTATACACATAAGTCTGGTTCGAAAAGAACTACTGAACTACCTATGCTTCTGACCCTGCCGTCTTGGCTCCGGGTTCTCCACCCTAGGTACCTGAAAATGGTAACCCACGACAGGGTGAGATAAAAATCTTAGCGAGTTAAATCCTAAGCCCCGATTAGGGCGAGAATTCACTCAAAGGCGTCCTAAACATGCAGCATCTAGAACTTACCTCGCTTGGGCGCATCCCTGCACATTAGTACATCTCATATGCACTCATAAACGCAGCATGCGTAATCAGCAATTGGAACACTTCATAACACTCATCGAATATTCACAGAAATCCCGATTATCGGGCCAAATTGTTATGACACGTCCCATTCCGTACCACACAATTTCGTCCCATGATCAGGCGCGGATAACTCATATCGGTGGCTCAATGCACACCTGATATTCACTCTCGATATCCAACTCAATATTCCAACTCCACATCCCAACTCAATGTTCAAACTCAAGGTTCTAGAGATGACCCCCACGGAGTTCCATTATCGTGTGGCACTTAGTCCCTGACCACAATCAACAACAATACAAGGTACTAGAGGTGGTTCCCACGAAGTCACGCTATCGTGTAGCACTTAGTTCTCGACTATAATAAGCAATAGCTCAAGGTACTAGAGATGGCTCCTACGAAGTCACGCTGTCGTGTAGCACTTAGTTCTCGACTTTAATAAGCAATGGTACAAGGTTCTAGAGATGGCTCATACGAAGTTTTGTTATCGTGCACACTTAGTCCTTTACGTGCGCACAACCATTCGGTTTTCTCAACACATCTCATCCCCTCTCAATAGTCGTCACATAAAGCAATAACAATAAATCACAACCAAGGCACAACCATTCACGCATCATCACGCATAACTTCTATGCATATCACAGGTCAACCACATCACCAAATATGCAATATCTAGCAAACAAAGCATCAAGAACAATCACAAACTACTACCGGTCCTAACCGGCAGAAACAGTCCACTCGCGCGTCTCCAAGTTTAAATCCAGAAACCTAATCGAACGAGTTAGGAAAATTTTTAAATTTGAATATGTTGTAAAGGACACATAAACGAAGATTTTTTATGAACACACCTTAACCCAGATAGATTAGGCCTAGTAAATCGCTCAATCTAGTACAAAAACTGGGTTAGTTTCCAGAAATCATGTTTTCCAAAACCAGCTTGATGCGAGATCCGAAACTTGTCCATTTGATCTGAAATTTGAATTTGTTAAACTAAAAGATGTGAAAAACAACTTTTGTGAAGAAACCATTTTGAAATTCGAACTCTAAGAGTTGATAAAAATCCAGTGAATCCCAAAAGGTCACCAGTTCCAGCAAAAACAGAGTTTCGATTTTCAAATGACGGAGCTGAAATCTCCTTCTTTTTAAATCCCTAAAATCTTGAATACAATATATGTCATAGATTAGAATGTTTAAAACATTTTTCAAGAAGGAATCAACCTCAAAATCTCAACACATTTCTATCCACAAAAATGACAAATGGCGAGGTTCCAGAATCCAGATCTATGAGAAATCCACTCAATTGGACTAATCCATCCTCATTAGTGCTAATATCATCAATTAGATTAACACTAATCAATCTTTAGGCTAATATAACCATTCTAGAATAGCACTCATCCATCTTAAGGCAAATCTCACTTAGTACTAATCTAATTAAGCTAATTAACACTAAACTAACCTCTAAGTGTAATTAACAACCTAATCAAGGATTAGGGAATTAAATCACCGGATTAGCGAATAAACGAGTTCACGGCGACGGCGATGCGAAGGCGGTGAAGACCCGTGTCTACGGCGGCCCCAAGGGAGGCCCGGAAAGCACTGAAAAGCAACTCGCAAGTTCACTGCTCGAGCTGGAAAGAAGACTGGTTCTGTTCTGACTTGGGCTGGGCTGGTCTCGGTGGCTGGCGGGGCTGGCCGTTGGCACGGCTGAGGCGGCTGGCGAGCTAGGGTTGCGGTGGTGATGGTGCGGAGCTACGGTGCTGCTGGTTACTAACTGTTGCTGTGAGATGGCTGCTGCGTGGGATGAAGAATGGAGGAGAAGATGTTGGGGATGAGTCGTTGGCTGTGGGGATGGAAGTGGGATGGTGCTGGGGATTTCTTTGGTGTGGTGGCAGCTGACGCTGAACAAGCGGCAGCAAGATGGAACAGTAGCCGCTGGTCTCGTTGGCTTGAAGTTGACGGAGCAGGAGCTGGCGCTAGATGGGACGCTTCTGAATGGTGTAGATGTGTTGGTTGCTGTGGACGTGTGAAGAAGAATGGAGGGGAGAGAAAGTGGACGTGCGGCAGCAAGGAAATGGAGGGGAGGGGATACAAGAGGGAAGGGAATTGCTAGGAAAAAAGGAAAGAAGATGAGCCTGAGGGGAAATGGGCAGAGATGGTCGGCTGAAAAATGGAGAGGAACACACGCACGCAAGGGAGAAGAATGAACGGCAGAGAGAGAGAGGGGGAGGGAGAGAGGAAGAAAGAGGGATTGAAAGTGAAAAATAAATATCCTAATTCATGATTAGCAAACCACAAAAGTCTTCAGCCCATCCAATGGAGAATTTGCTCTCAATTCACCCAAATTAAGCCATTTTGGTGTAGATAATTATGCTCATGCGAGTGGTAATAAACTTGAGCCGGGAGTAAAAAAAGTGCATATTTATGGGTTATGTGCATAAGATGAAAGGCTATAAGCTGTAGTGCATTGATCACCTAATATTCTAATTAGCAAAGATGTGATCTTCAATGAGATTGCAATGCTTCAACGTAGGAGTCTTAAGACACAACTAGCAGAGCTGACAAATCATGGCATTAATACTCTAGAGACCTTAGAGGTAACATATGTGGAGACTCTAAATGAAGTTGTAGTTCCCGAAGTTGGCAATATTGAACAACCAGCATAGTCATAGTGCACAATAGCCGAGGAAAGACAAAGAAGGCAAGTTAAACTATTGGCATGTTATGGTTTATATTGAGATTGCTTGTGCATTGACTATAGGTGATGAGGTGGAGACAGACGAGGCTTCATCTTACATGGAGGCAATAGCTAGTAGTGAGTCATCGTAGTGGCTAGGGGTTATGAGTGAAGAAATAAAATCACTCTATTGAATTCAGCCATGGGAGCAAGTCAAGGTAACCAAAAGCTAGAAGATTGTCGAAAACAAAATAGTTTACAAATGGAAAAAGGCCATTCCCGATTTCAACGTATCGAGGTATAAGGCGAAACTCGTCACAAATGGGTATACACAGAGGGAGGTATTGACTACAATAAGGTATTCTCTATACTTCTATTTGTATTTTACTTGCATTAGTTGCTACATAAGATCTTGAGTTGGAGCAGCTAGATATGAAACAATGTTTCTTCATGGTGAATTGGAGGAGCTAATTTACATAAGGCAATTAGATGGATTTACTATTTTAGGTAAGGAAGACCATGTTTATTTATTAAAAAAATCTTTGTGTGGACTGAAACAATCTCTTAGACAGTGATATAAGCGTTTTGATGCTTTCAAAGCTAGTGAGGACTATTTGAAAAATCAGATAGATAACTATATTTACTTTAGAAGATTGAAGGATGGGCCTTTCATTTATCCATTATTATATGTTGATGACATGTTGATGGTGGCAAAAAATATGTCTGATATTGATGTGTTGAAGAGATAGTTGAGTGTTGATTTCAGATGAAAGATTTATGTGCTATAAAGAAAATATTGGATATAGAGATTTTGCGTGCTAGGACTACTGGAGTTTTACGTCTATATCAAAAGAAATATATTGATATGGTATCCACTAGGCCTACTATTTAATAAGTTATGCGCATAGTTAGCCATTATATGAAGCGTCATGGTATGGTAAAACTTATTGGGAAGCTATGAAGTGGATCTTCATAGATTGAAAGGGGACATTAGACGTTGATATGGTGTTAAAAAAGGACGACAATGGTAGTGAGATCACAGTTTATGCGTAGTCGGATCACGCCAATGACTTGGATAAGTGCAGATCCTTAGCAAGGTGCGTCTCGACGCTAGTAGGCGGTGTAGAGTTGAAAGGGTCCTTATAGGATCACGTTGCCTTATCTTTAATTGACCGGGGAAGCACTGACCTTTATAGTGAAGGGCGCGATATGGCTAACGTGTTTGCTCTCTGACTTTGAGTAAGACAATAAAAGTGTTGATATACATTGTGATAATCAAATTGTGATATATCTAGCATTTAATTCAAGTATATTGACACTAGGTACTATTTTATACGAAATTTTTTAGCGAAGGATAAGATTGTTGTGAAGAAGATAGCGACAATGTAGAATTCGATAGACATGATAACTAAGTTTATTCTTTTGGCGAAGTTCAAGCTTTGCTTGAACACACTTGGCATTCGTAGAGAATTAAACGCCAGTATGAGTTTGAGTCCGCACGAGGAATCCCAAAAAATCCACTTTCCTATTTGAATTATAATTTCTCCAATTATCAAATGAAGGAGGCACACGTACTATGGGGTCATCGATTTCTTTGGTAAAAGGACTTTGGGTGTCTGTTTTTTGTTGTTGTTGGGGGTACTATCCAAGTTTGACCATTCAAAAGCAAGCGTGTGAGGCCAGTGTGGGGCCAAGTAAGAGAAATCGAAGGAAAGAGAATAAGGCTCCGTTTAGCAATATTCATATTTCTCCCGGTTTCTGTTATTTCATTATCTCAAATAAAAATAAATAAAAAAACAGAAATTTGTTTGTTAATATCATTTAATTTTTTTATTCCCCGGAATAGAACAGTAGCCAAGGAATAAATTTGAAACGGAAATAAAAAGTTGAAAAAAGTAATTTCGTGTTTCCGAGAACAATCTTTAGAAATAAGTCATTGTTTTATTTTCTTCTTCTTCCTTGCCGCCTACTATTCACCACCCTTGTCCATCAGCTGACGTTCACCGACCACTGCCGCTGGACGCAGCCGACCTGTCACGCCCCGAACCCGAGTGCGTACCCATCCCTCTCTGGTCGATAAAATTTGCGACTTCCCAGGACTAGTTGCCGACCCTTTATCTTTCATTGCACATGCGGAAGCGAATTATAAATCCCCTGACAGTAATTATCTTGGGATAGAAAAGCAGGACAACAATTTCACAAACAAACATGCCTTTATAAACATATGCTGAGTTATGTACAAGAGTCTATGGTCAAAACACTACAAAAGACTGTTCACCAAAAAAAGCGGTCCTATCCGACCTATACTTGAGATCACCTCCTCTCTGCTCTAGGTCCTCCACTCGATGACCCTGAAATGGTTATTCAATAACCAGTGAGACAAGGGCTCAGCAAGTCCATGCTCTAAACCCCGATTAGGAGGGAAATACGCTAAGAAGCGTCCTAAGCACACAATCACGCATTCAGCATAGAGGACTTATCTCGCCTCAGTTCCACCCTGCAGGTCAGCACAGTTCATATCACAAACTAGAGCAGCACTCAAGCTCAATTAATTGGAACGTAATACTCAATCTCAAATAAGTACAAGGATCCTGATTATAGGGCTAAATCGACATGACACGTCCCATACCGTGCCACACAATTTTGTCCCATAATCAGACACATTCAACACAACTCATCATGCGTTCCTAGTTTTTTTTTTTTTTTTATCTCGGCATATAGCACGGCCTACTCTCTGTTCGGCGGTCTTCTGGCATTGCCAGGCATCGTCTCACCCCATTGAGCACGGCACGTCTCTTTATCAGACGGCTTTCTCGAAGGAGCAAAGGGTCCAGAATCTACTGCGATCGGCTTCCCTTTGTCTAGGGGTATCACATATAGGGGTAACATCCACCTCAATAGACCGGAACGATTTCTCTTGATTATCACACGATCACTCAAATATGGCCCAGGGCACCGTGCATTCCACTCGAGTGCTTCAATTAAAATGGTGAACCTGGCCTTTTTTTTTTTTTTTTTTTGACACCCGGGATTTTCTAAATAAATATTGGAAATTCACAGTTTTTGGAATTAAATACCAAAAATCCAATCATCACTCAATTTGCATAATTTAACACTCAATTGCAGAAATTAACCACATTATTGCAATCGGCACGAAATTCCGGTCACCGGCTATCCCGGCCTAATTTCCGGAAAAATAATTAATAAATAATTAATTTCGAAAATTAATTAATTAACTCAATTTAATTTCTAAAAATACTAACCTGGGCCAAAATTATTAAATTAAATACCAATACGGACCCGGAAAATTCCCGAACCCTTCTAGATAAATAGCACAATTTAATTAGGCCTTAGCTAAACCATGCTAACCACCTAACATGCTCAATTTAATAATTAAATCACTAATTTAATCTAACTAACCACCTAATTCCTAATTAAATAAATCTAAACACCCCTTAGCATCATTAACCTACTAAGAAGAGTTTAGAGTATAAACTCACCGGTGTATCGCAAAAACCGGTTCACCGCGATGACGGCGCGACGGCGGCCGAAATCCAAATTTTCGGCGGCATCGGCGGACTTGGACCGGGCCCAAACTGAGATTTATTCTTGATTTTGGGCTGGACCCAAGTTGGGCTGGGCCTGCTAACTTGCTGGACTGGACTGCTGAAGATGGGCTGGCTTCTTGGGCTCGTGAAGAATTTTCGCTGGACTGTTGAGCTTGACTAAAGATGGGCTGCTGCAGCTGAAGCCCACGGCTGGCTTGACTTCAATTGGGCTGAATGAGGGCTTCGAATGGACTTGCGGGCTCGAGGGGCTGTGCGGCTTCGTGCGAGGACGGCTTCTCGCGGACGGAGATGCAGCTGCAGCTTGCTTCGGTTGCTTGCTCGGTCAAACAAGGAACTTCGATTCTTGATGGTTGACCAGGCGTGAGTCGAAGGAAGACACGAAGCAGTGGAGAATTCGGTGAAGTGGAGATGGACAGGTGGGCGGTCACCCAAGGAACTCAACTAAAAAACTTGACTCGTGGAGTGGGGGGGGGAACAAATCTTGGTGGGCGAACAGACGGTGGAAGGAAATGAAAGAAAAATGAAAGGAAAGGCAGAAGCTGAGAGAATTTGAGGAGAGAGACGGTGGTATGTGGCAGATGATGAAAAAAGAAAATGATTGTGGGCGTGGGCTGAAGAAACCGTGAGGGGCTGCAGAATTTGATGGAAGATTGAAAGAAAAACAATAGCAAGACTCGGCTGGCTTCGTATGAAGAAAATAAAGGAAAGCAAGAGTAGAAATTCGCACAAAGGAGGAGGTCGGCCAAGAGACATGCCGAGAAAGCCAAGGTGGAGGGGCCCAAGGTTAACAATTTTTATCTCTTCCATTAATGGCTTTGTCCCCCTAATACTTTCCAAGATAATTTCCACCAATTGATTCAATTTTGATGCCAATATATGCTGCTCTCACCATAGATCCGAATTCTTCCATTTAAGTTTCAATTCCCATCCAAATTCTTCAATTTGATGTCCAAATTTGATGTAGAAAAAGCCCACATAATTTCTGCAAGTCCCTTTCGCCAAGTAGGTCGGTTTGCAAGTCAAAAATCCCTTCAAATAAGCCAAACCGAATTTCCGATCGTTTTCCGAGACGTCCGAATCGATTTTCCGTAAAAATCTCAGAATCTCCGATAAATCTTCGGAGGATGAGTCGACGTTCCTAAAATAGCTCGTGACACCACAGAACTTTCAATTTCTGAAATGGGGTTCAATTTCACGGTTAATTACACTCCGGCGCGCTTTTAGCGTGACCTAGTCTACCGGGTAAATTTTAGGAATTTTTGGTGCAATTGACCCGTGATGGATTTATCTCGAGTCACAATGTACATCTCCGACACATTGGCGACTCTCGGTTGTCGTGAAAATCTCGAGATTTCAATTACCGACACAGGGTACCCAAAACGACATAAAATCAATTTAGTGTCGATTGATGAGAATTTTGCAATCAGGTGGAATCACCCACACTTTGATCACATATTTCAGTCGAATCGATCTATCTCTGATCTATGATCGATTCTGACAGTGTCGTAATGACCCTTGCATATCAAAAAGGTCGAGCAATCGGTTCATGGTTGAATTCTCAAGTCCAATTGCACTTAAATTCCTCAATTGCTTCCCCAGATAGACCAGTTATCTCGTGAGTGATCAGCTCAGAGAATAGCACTATTGGCGTGTCGACGAAAGGCCCGATTTATTTAATCGAAAACGAAATCTGAAAATCGAGCTATCACACGACCATTGCCGGCTGGAGGAGGAGCAAAAAGAAGAAGAGAGGGAAAAAGAAAAATCTAAAAGAATTATTAAAAATATTAAAATAAATTCTACGTTACCAAAAAATTCGTGGGTCGTACTAAACACATTTATATTATTTTTCTATTATGAAAATAGAAATTTTTTATAATTATCAAAGGCGTTTTTTTTTATTTAGAAATTATTTTAGGGAATATAAATGGAAAAAACTACTTCTGAAAAGAAATTATTTCCGAGAAAAAAATGTTATCAAACAAACCTAAGGGCGCGCATGACAAAATTTATGAAATAGAAATCAATTTCTATTCACGAGTTTGTCAGCAAAGAAACGTATTTGATAATGACTCAGAATTTCTATTTCTAGAGTAAAAATTTGTTTGAAAAGAGAATAAAATTTCTATTTCTAGGAGCGGCAACGACCAGCATTCGATGGCCGGAGTCCGACGTCCGAAGATCGGCGTCCAGCGTTCGGCGATCGACGGCAAGTGGTCGGAGTCCGGCGTCTAGCGGCCGACGTCCGGTGTCCGGCGTTCGACGTCTGGAGGCCGGCGACCAGCGGCTAGCGGCGGGTGGCCAACGGCTAGAGTCCAGCGGCCGGCGGCGGGTGGCCAACGGCCGGAGTCTGGCGGCCGGCGATCGGCGGTTGGCCAACGGCTGAAGTCCGGGTCGACGATGGGCCTCTAGTGTCCGGTGGTTGGCGATAAGCATCCAACGATCGACGGGCATCCAACATTCGGCGGTCGGCAGTTGGTGACGAGCGACTGGAGTCCAATGGCTAACAGCTAGCGTTTGGTGGCCGGCGGTCAGTGATGAGCGGCTGATGGTCGGGGCTGGTTGTGGGCGACCGGCGACCGGTGGCGGGTGTTCGGCATCCCATGGGCGGCTTGTAGGCGACGAGCGATGACAAGAGTGAACCATGAAGAAAGTTTTGATTTCTCATTTCTGTTCTAGAAATAGAAAAGTTAAAAATTTTAACTTTTGATTTCTACTCCAAATCTATTTTTGGAATAGAAATTTGTTCCAAAATAGAAAAATGAAATTACGTTTCCAAATGAATTTCTGTTCCAAACTTGTTTTGGGGAATAGAGAAACAGAGAAATAAAGAAATAGAAACGTTGTCACGCGCGCCCTAAAAGTCTAGGTTTTTGTTTCCTGACACACTGCCGAATAGTTCTTTCCACAAAGAAGCCTTAGAGGGTTTCCTTAAATAGAGCCTCATAGAGAAATAGACCAGTGATGTCCGAAAAGCTAGACAGAGAGCACTTTGGAACTTATGGAAAAAAATCTAAGTGTGAGAAACATTCCAACTTAAGAAGAAATTTATAATGAATTATTTGCTAATTTTATGTCATTAGTTTTTATTGTTCATCATTTATCTCTCTGATTTTTACATTGATTTAATTGCAAGACCTTGATTAGCTTCAGCATTAATGTTACAACATGTATAAAGGTTAAGATCAGAACAAAACTATCCTTCATGTTATCAATTCATTATTATTATCATAAATTTGTCAAATAAATTGTAGGCTACATAAAAAGTATATCTCATGCGAACTTTGTGTTTGCTAATGTGTAAACGCCTGCTGCGTATTCCAAGCTCGCATAAATAAAGCCTACATGAGAAAATAATAAGCCTGTACTGTTGTATGTAAGTTGTGTCTGCTAATGTGTTCACCAGCTACGTTAGATCTTAGTGAGTTTTATCACAAGCCCCACAATTTCTGTCATCGTAAGGTTCTCATTGGTTTTGTAGAAAATTTGAGGTGTAGAGACAAATCATTTCGAAAATTATAGTGAAGTTTCGCAAGAAGGAAAGAAAGAGCAAAATCGTACATCTTACCTATGCATAAGAAACTGCAAGTATATTCATCTTCAGACTTGGTTCTGTAAGAGTTTTCCTAATGTGGACTAAATTAATTGATATTGTAATTTACTGCTTTTACGGTTACCATAAAACAGGGTTGGTCTAAGGTGAGATAGAAGGTTTCTTAATTAGTCTAATATGGGGTAGTGTGGCCGAGTGGAGCCCGGCCCGTAATGAGGGGGACTGGTTGGAAACTCTATAAATAGTGCTCAAGTCTCTCTTCTAACCCTAATTCTCACATGTATCCTCACCTACGGGGCGTTTACCTAACGCTAAACGTGAATGGGCCGCCTCATTGAGCCAGTGATATGGAGGGTAATAAAGGAGAAGGACTTGATGCGTGGATCCCCTTGATATGTGGGTAATCCTTTTTCTGCTTCTGCTTTATGTTCGATAGATCCCAAAATAGGTGCGTTAATCTTTCTACTCAATTATGCATGTTCTTGTTCTGGTTATGGAGATCTTGGGATTGCGTAATTTGCATCCAACATGTGGTATCAGAGCAATCATAACCCTAGAATTGGAACACTTAAGATTTTTGCCCTAATTTGTGATTTTTGTGATTTTTTGTTCAATAAAAATAAAATAAAATCACAAATTCGGACTGGGCTCGACAAGACGAGCAGAACGGTGGGCGGCGTGTCCATGGAGGAGGCCACACACGTGGCCACGCGCCGCCTGAGCGTCGAAGGTGCGCCCCACGCGCCTTCACGCGTGCCTGGCCCGCGCGGGCGACGCACGCAGGCGCTGACGTCACGATGACATCAGCGACCCGGGTCCGACCTGAAGCATGCGCCGCACGTGGGCGATGACGTCACGATGACGTCATCGACCCGACTCGACCCTGATGACGTCATCGACCCAACCTGGTCAACCATTGACCGGACCGGTCAACCGATCGGACCGGGCGGCTGGACCGGACGGTCGGACCGCCACCGGTCGAAGCGGTTTCTGACCGGCTTTACGCCACGCGCGTGAGCTCCACGCGCCGCGCACTCAGGCGGCGCGTGCGGGGGCGTGGGGGCTCCGTTTGGTGCGTGGCTGGCGGCGTTGGACTTGTATGATGATTCTCTATCTTGTGGTATATTTATTTTACATATTTGATGATTTTATGGATATGGAAATACATATGTAACCCTAAATACATGTATTTTTAGTGTATTTTAGTGTATTTTTCTGGTATTTTCTGTGATTTTGGAAATACAAGTGTTGGGTTATAGGTATGTTATCATATAAACATTATAAATGTGTGAGTCATTAATAAAAATAAATTTTATTGTGAAGTGAAATTAGCTTATTGAGATACAATTATTATGGGATAGTAATTGAACTATGTATTGAGGTGATGTGAAATAGTAAAAGTTATGGAACTTCTGTTACTCAAGCATAGTTCTTTATACGCATCTTGATGTATTTTTGTTTATTCTGTTAACCTTTGAATGATAGACGTCTTAAGAACTCGTGACCAAACTAATTGTACTGATTAACACATCTGCTGAATGTGAGTAATGCATGTTAGTTAAGTTAGTGCATATTGTACATGAACTCATCTGGTCACTTGTTAATGTCTATCAAGTTGAATATTTTTTATGGTTAAGGAGTGTGACAGCATTTACGCAGAGCAATAGTATCTACCGTTAAATTTTAGATATTTGGTTCTCTGGTTTGACTCAATTAATAGGCCACTGGTTGATTACAATGATAATTTGTTACTTAAAAATTGGCTAATAAATTAGTTGTTGGCCTTGGAGTTATTTTTTGCCTTATGAACTCATGAGTGATAATGGATCAAATTTGTCGCTTGTCGATTTGGTGTACCATGTATTACTATTGATGTTAATTTATGAGAGATATTCTAGATCAACATTCTTTTAATGTTGTTCTAGTAATCAGTAATCGGGGTGCACAAGAGATGCTTGCTTCCATGTTATGAGAAGTTTCTTGTGTTGCTGTGATCGTTGATCTCATTGGAATCTGTCTTTCAGGTTCGCTATATATATATATATATATATGTATGTATAATAAAGATTTTAGTAATGAACAAAGCAATGTAATTAGCATAATATGTGATTTTGGTGATATGCTGCCCCTATCACTAAAGTTAAAATCACATGTATATGGTGTATGTGAGGAGTAAAGTTTATATCTCTGGTATGAGAGAGTTTCAAGGATTCAATTGAGTAGTGACCGCCAAAGTGGCACGCTTGATTGGGTTTGAGAAATTTCGGTCTCGTATGATGATTGGGATGTCTCCTGGTCTAATGCGTAGTCATACTCCCAAAGGAGGTGATTGTGTATTAGTTCATGGAGGGATACATGATAGTGTGGTTGAGGAGTGACTGATTCTAGTGATTCATATGCCCAAAGGTGATGAATTCATGAAGAATTGGAATATATTCTCATAACTGCTATCATGTGGGGAGTGTACAACTGCATGTCATGTATTCTACCCAAAGGTGATTATATGATTATGCGTGTAACTCTCTGGATGTGTACTTGTACGTCAAGTTACACCGTGCTCGCATGATGCTAATTATATACATTACTTGTTTTTTCAGTCACATTTTCTGTAATTAATAACTCCACTATTATTGAGGTTTTTACTGTTTCAAATTTTAAGTTGTGGAAATATGATTTGTTGCTTGAGAAAAGAGCAATTGAATTTGCTTACTGTCCATGAAGCGTTTCATTCTGGAACACTTGAAAAGAGGTTTGCCTACGGACTGCATTGCTATAAGATGATGGAAGCCTTAGTTGCTTGAAATTATGTCTCGTCTGATATTGAAATTAGGACACATCTGCAAAGATTGTGTTTAAGTCATAATCACATATACATCTCGTATATGGTTAAAAGGTTGTTTCTGAAAGTTTTCTATTTAAGAATAAAACAATTACAATTAGTCTTAAAAGGTTGTCGGGCTTAACAGTAGCCCTGAGTATTTTGGCAAGTATGACAATGCGAAATAGCTTAAAGGGTCATTTGTCAAATACTTGGTAGATTCAGGGATGGTAACTTAATTACGATACCTGAAAATCCTGACAAAAAGATTTGACCGAAATGCATAAATGCACCATATTGAACATGGTGATGAGTATGATTAGTAAGACTAATTTATCTGGTCTTTTGTGGGCTGATATTTTGAAAGTAACCTTTTTACATACAAAAATTGTTTCATAAACTTCTTTTGAGTTATAGACTAGACGTAAATTACTTGAATCATATGAAATTTAGAGGTGTCATGCAAAAGTGAGGTAATCTAATCCAATATTAAGTGCGTTGGAATTCAGATCCACTCGGAATTATTTTGTATCTTATCTAGATTGTTAAAGGGGTATTAATTTTATGACCCTAAAGAAGGTATAAGAATTATGGTATCACATACTGTAAAGTTTCTACAGTTCGACGTAATTGTAGAGGATATACAGACAATTGTGGTACAAACAATTGTGGAATCTCCTATACCATAGACTAAACTTGTTGAGGTTCAAGGTACTATTCTTGATATAGTTATGATGAAATTTTTTCAAACCTCTCAAGTCTAAAATGAAGTGGTTGTAGCTTTATGCAGGAGATTTGTTAAGGAAAGACGATCAGTTATATCATAAGACTATATAGTCTATTTGTGAGAGCATGATTACAATATCCATTACATGGTTGTTTTAGCAACTTATATAAATGTCGTTTCTTGTTCTCAATTAAGTATGTGATTAAATGCCATAAAAGATAATAAAGTTTTCACTTTGAAAGAGGGGTGGATAGTTAATAGTGAAGAAATAAATATTTCTTTCTAGTATTTTTAAAGATTCTTTCAGAGTGAACGTGGCATTAATAATTTATTTTCATACGAAGTTACGCCAAATAGATACAAAATCTATATTGTGCAACTGGAGGATTTTGACAGATGTTTCAAATAAACTTGTGTATAAACTGAAAAGTTTTATTCATAGTGTTGTTATTTTGTTCAATTGAGAACAAAGTAATTCAATACATATTGCAAGGTCAGTGGGAGGAAATTTATTTTTCTCATACTCTATGTACATGATATTTTGCTTACAAGTTGTGACCTTGAGACATCTTATATCTTTTGTACTGAGGTCCGTAAGGATTGTCTTTTCCATATTATATTAGATTTTCTCGGAGGACATTTGCTGATCGTATTTTGGAATTATTCAATATACATCATTGCAAGCTAGGAATTGCTCCTGTTGTTAAGGGTGATGGATTAAATCTATCACATTGTCCTTATTTAGATATTGCGAAAATCTAATTAAATGGTGTACATTATGTCAGTGCACTTAAAAGTATAATGTATGCTCGAATTTGCACTAGACTAAATATCGTCTTTGTGACGGGACTTCTAGGCAGATATCAGTTGAATCCAGGACGTGATCACTGGGTTACTACCAAGAAGGTTTTGAGGTACTTAAAGAGGACAAGAGATTATATACTAATTTACAGATATGTTCAATTATTACAGTTAGTAGGGTATTTAGATGTAAACTTTGCTAGCTGTTATGATGACATGCGATCGATAACATAATACATATTTATGTTAGTAGGAAGTGTAGTAAATAAAGTTTTATGTCATATTCTACTATGTAAGCAATGCTAGTAACATTCTTTTAGATTGTTACTTAGGCTATTAGGCTTAGGAACCTCATTAAGGAGTTGGCCGTTTTTAATTTTATGGATAGATCCATATGGTTGTATTGAGATAACAAATTTGTAGTATTAACATCAGAGGTCTCAATGGGTCTAAATTTATGGTGGTCAAAATTTTTTACCAAAAGGAAACGGTACAGAAATGTGACATAATAATATAATATATTTTCACAGATGATATGGTTGCAGATCTACTAATTAACGGCCTACGCCCATGTATATCTGAGCGACATGTCATTAGTATGGGCCTAGGAGCATCATGAGATGTTGTTGTTTAGTGGGAACTATTTTGGCTTTACTCTGATAAAGGTTTCATCTGCGTTCGTTACACTTTGTAACGGTTTGATATGTATCAACTTTTGCATTCAATAAAATATTTTTGAATGTGTTGTTATTATGTTGAATACATATTGATAAAGTCTCAAGGGATTGTATAAACCTTGAGTGAAGGCTAGGGGCATCCGGTTATTAGCCTTGTGCATATGTCTTGTGATACATAAAGAAAGGTTAACCATAAGGACAAGACATATATGGGTTCATTGGAACCATAAAGCATTCTCTAGTGGCATAAGTTTTTGTGACACCTAAGGTAAGAGAATGACGACTGACAAATGGGATCTTTCTATGAGAGATGTTATCCATTTGACACACTACCATATTGAATCCATGTCAATAAAATTAAGAGCATTTGTGACCATGGAAGGCTCTGTGTGTATACATGCAGTTACCGCCATGATTCGGCATTTAAGACTTTATGGGATAGGATTGACTATTAAGAATTATCTCTAGACCAAATGTGCGCACATACAGTACGATTTCAATTAATATAGTCCAAGTGGGAGAATGTAAGAGTTTTCCTAATGTGGACTAAATTAATTGATATTGTAATTTACTGCTTTTACGGTTACCGTAAAACAGGGTTGGTCTAAGGTGAGATAGAAGGTTTCTTAATTAGTCTGATATGGGCTGACTAGTGTGGGCCGAGTTGAGCGTGGCCCGTAATGAGGGGGACTGGCTGGAAACTCTATAAATAGTGCTCAAGTCTCTCTTCTAACCCTAATTCTCACATGTATCCTCACCTAAGGGGCGTTTACCTAACGCTAAACGTGAAGGGGGCCGCCTCATTGAGCCAGTGATATGGAGGGTAATAGAGGAGAATGACTTGATGCGTGGATCCCCTTGATATGTGGATAATCCTTTTCTGCTTCCGCTTTATGTTCGATGGATCCCAAAACAGGTGCGTTAATCTTTCTACTCAATTATGCATGTTCTTGTTCTGGTTATGGAGATCTTGGGATTGCGCAATTTGCGTCCAGCAGGTTCTTCATCGCTTGTGGCGGCGGTGATTGAAGTCTGCATCAAATATGAACTTACAGCGAAAACTTGGAATGGGATTAATGCATATTCCTGTCGTACTTTTGCACGTCTAGTGAAAAAGTGTGTTAGTGGCGGCTTAGTTTTGTAGGTGCGAGTGTTAATCTTCCCGTAATTTTACTTAATTGAAATTCTAGTTAATACTCCTCTTCAAAAACTTTGAGCTTGTTCTGAGTCTTGACTCATAGAAACTTAATTAGGTTGTACCCATGTGAACATCTGTTTTCTTAGGTTGGAGCTTGATAGCTGATCTGAATTGACGATTGTGAGCAGGCAGCGGCAACCGCTCATAAGAATGATCACGGAGTTAAAGCTGAGGGATATAAGAATGAATTAGGACAGAATTCAGATTCTTCGCAATATGCAGTGGATGTGACAGGTTTGACTCCCTGCAGTATGGCCAAACACATACTAACTTGGTTTTGCTTCATCAGTTTTGATCTTTGGCTGAAATTGAAAATTAATCATACATAATGATTAGCATGCTAAAGCTCTTTGGATGATGAATTTGTCATAACGGTCTCTCTTTTCAACTGCTGATGGGTGAGTTGCCTCTCGTCTTTACACGTCATTTATGAAACCACGGAAATTTGACAGTACTTCTGAAGCCAATTTAGAAGTATCTTTGGCTTTGATAACTATTATAAATACCGATGCAACACCATTTCCTACATGAATGCGAAAGCACTGCTTGTGATGACCTGGGATTTTCCTTTTGTCCTCTGTAATCTGTACCATCTCTCCTCTGAACCGAGACCAGTGGTTGAATGTAGCATAACATTTTGACAAATGGCACCCGGCATGTGATTATCCTTCACGTTCTTCATCTGTAACCTGAGTTTTGCTTATTAAAACTTGTATTCTTTTTTAGTAATTGTTTCTCAATTTCCGATGTGAGTGTTTCCTGGCTATATTCGGTTTTGCATCTTCAAAAGATTTCACGAGACATGTAATTATTCAATTTTTAATGTTTGGTTTGGTCTCTTCTCAACAGCCTCAAACCCAGCTCAATGCCCATGCGGAAAGAGCTCCAATATTAGCACACTCCATGCTCATGGCAGTTTAAATAGCTGTTTAGATTGCTTGAGCAGAATTATTGAAGCAAATATCTAGGTGAAATTACGGTTTCGTGTGGTTGGAGGTATATATTGCTGCATAACTGGATAAGTTTCTGGCCTGAGCAGATTAAGTCTGGCCTTCTTAAGTGTAGACAACGTCTATAATAGTTTGTGTACGTCTAGAAGTTCAGCAGTACATGAGCGAAGTTTTGCATTGAAAAAGGTTGTTTGTTATCTTATCGCCTATATTAATGTTTATTTTGGTTAGCATAGAATAAAGTTAGATTGAATGTCTGCAAGGGGTCCACGGACTCTGCAACTCATCGTTATCTTTTTTGCTTGATGATGTACCCTGTCAAAAATCTACGCAGGTGTTCAGCCTTTAGCACTCTTTAGCCGAGTGTGCGCAGTCTGGGCTGCATAAGCCCTTTTCTTTACATCACTATCTAGGTTCACATCTATGGTCACTTCAGACATTTACGTGAATCTACTCATTTTGGCCTTTCGAGATCTAGAAGACAAAATCTTGGAAATAGCTGTCTACCCTTGTAATTTAGATCTCGCATTGTCTTTTCTGAATGTTGATGCTGACATCTGGAACCTGCATCTAATATTTTATATAGCACTTCTAGAATGCAACTGTAAGATCCAGCTTTATTAAATATTGCATGATGATGTTAAACTGTTACTAATGTATTAAAAAGTACTGTCATTATTTTATGTTTATCGCACATAAGAGGATCAGCTCAATCCACGATGTTGTACCTTCAATTAGATGAGAAGAGTATTTGTATTTGTTGTTCTGTGATGAAAGTGGAGTCTCTCCAGCAAATTCACAGACTTACTGATTTGCAAGGAATCGCGTTAACTCATATGAAAACTTCCATAATATATTGGCCCATGCTTTTGGTATTATGCATGATGAGAGAAAAAAATGTACGAAGCATGCGACCAACACGGACAAATAACTTCATTGGCATATCAAGCATGACAAAAGCCATTCAGACAAAATAATTGCCTATTTGCTTTCCTTTATTCTATTCATGTTCCTGCTGTCCCTGACCTTCGATCCTAATACAACTCGAGTAACATAGAGATGCCACATGTATTAAGTCTAATCCCTACCAACACATATAAACCCTTACTCTCCTCATCACCCTGTATGACACTAGCTGCTAAGTTCCATGGAAAGCACAAAACCTCTAGCAATCGATAGTTTTTCGTATAGCTGGTTGTCCAATGTAAGGACCTCCTTTGATGGTCTTGATGAGTCTCTTCGACCTTCTTCTATCGACTCTGAGAGTTATACAGAAAAATCCCAGAGTTTCAATTTCAATGTCTCCCTCTCTCAGTTATCCCCTGCCCTTCTACATGCTGATGAGCTCTTTGCCGATGGCATCATAAAACCTTTTTTTGCCGGTAAATCAGCCAATCAGAACTTTCAGACGTCCAATTCCTTGAAAACCTGCCCAACCCGTTCTCTCCCTTCATTTGCTAGAAAGACTATTTTCCCAGCCATTCGGATTCATCGGCGTGCATTCGATGGCAGCTAATTGTTGTCTCCTGTATGTAAATTTGCTTTATGATTGATGCTATTAGAATTGTCCTACTTCCTACATAAGCAGCTGTCTCCAGTAGTAATAATTTTTGATGTCGAAAGTATTTCTTATTTGGCCATAGTGTGTTAAAGTTCACACCAGAAATTGTACAGAAATTTTAAGGTTAATAACGTGAATCCAACGGACAAGCTAATGAAAGCTCGTTCTTGTTTGAGAACTAGAGAGATCATGAAAGTTGTTTGATTCTTGCGCTAGTCACCGTGCTGTTAGATCTTCGTGGGTTCTATCCTGATCCCAACATTGCTTTGCGAAATGCCTCACTTGGATTCGCGAATACACGGTTCTTTCAAGTCTGCAATTGCAAATCTTCTTATGGATTACTGCTATTGCATATACTGTCAATCTCACGATCGTTTAATGAATACTGGGACAATCTCATGAAGCTGGCCAGCTTTATGAGATAGGAAGTTTTTCAATGTTCGCACGAGGAGGGCATTAACAGTTGGTTTCTCAAGACCTACTATATTTTCTCATGTGATAAAAGCACCAGGAAACAGAAAGATAAGGAAATTTAACTGTGGCTTTCTCAAAACCTACTATGTGCTCTCATGTGATAAAGCAGGGAGCAATCAATCTCTCTCTTTCCCATCCTCCTTTTGAATTTCATATTTGGGAATTTTCCATCTCTTCTCATCCCAGAGCCTTGCATTGCAAAGCCCCTGAATGAAATCCAATGGCGGACCGGGACTGTGACCGCATAAGCCGTTTGCCGGCTCACCCAATCCACCGCATGTTTCGCTTCTCCAAAGTCGAAGAGGTGATGATACTCTGCATTCTATTGAAGGCACTGCTTCACCTCTGGACCACGAGCCATTACCTCATTTTTCTCCCCCATTCTCTGGAATCCTTCGATGTTGCTCCTTGATTGTTTCTGGGGTTTCATGAACAGAGTTTTGGTTTCAATTCCCCACCAAGAAATAGTTGGTAATTTGTAGCTACGGAATAACAAATGACGGCTTTACTTTGCACATTTCAGCTCTGCATTTGCAGTCGTTTTAATCGGGAACTTCATGGTGGTGGTATTGATAGCCATATTTTTAGATGGAGCAGGACCTGTTCGAAACATGTTGTATTGATTGTTGCAGAGACTGAAAAGTGCTGCTAAATTTCCCATTGGACGCTGGTGCCTTGGGGTGAGCAATCATTCAACTCAGCCTTGCCCTTTCATTTCCCAATTTCTATGGTACATGTAGGGTGCGATAAGAGACTTGTTTTCCTTGGTAAGGTTTCCTGTTGTTAAATGTGTACAGTGTTTTCCGCTTAAAAAATTCCAAAGAAAGGGATCTGATGCAAATATATTGAATTGGTAGTACTAAAGGTAAAATTCACCTTCAGACAGATCCCTTGATGGAAGAGATATATCTAGTTTGACCATCATAATATCTGGACCACAGCATCACACCCCCATATTTGGCAGATCCTTTAACGGTGGGCGCTATGTGCACCGACACGCGACACGTGACACGCGACACGACACGACACGACACACGTCATTTCTAAAAAGTAGAGAATTCCACACGTTCCGACACGTTAAATATTAAATAAATATTTTTATATATACATATGATTATTTCAAAAATAAAGAGTAGAGTCAATTTATTTAAATAAATTTATAATTTTTCATGATGATCATAATTTATTATTATTCAACATTATTCGTTTTTTTCTTTTTAAAATCACCCTCCACCCTCTCCTCCAAAAAGAAAAGAAAAAAGGGACATCCCGCCCAGGACGAGCATCCCATTTTAATTTGTTTTTGGCTCTTCCTGGCACCATCATATTTTACTTTTATTTTTCCTGCTCTTCCTTGAAAACCCAAATGCACGGTACCTCAGTTTTAAATTTTTTCCTGCACTCCTTGGAAACCTAAACCTAGCTGCCCCATCCCCCTTTGACTCCTCCTTTACGGCACCCCCCTCCTTGGAAAACTAAATCGTAGCCTCCTCCTCCTTCTGTGTTCACTGCTCATCCTCCTTGCACGGCACCCATTCTATCTTTTAGAAACCTTCGAGAGCAGCTTGAAAACTCTCGGAAAACGGCCGCTCCCTCCTCCATTTGCACGATCCTCTTCCTCTCAATCCCTATTCTCTTTGGTCACCTCGTTGCAGCTGCTCACTGCCTTGCTTCTGGTCCTCTCTTTTTGCGGTCGTAGCCTTGTCTCCGGTCCTCTGTCGCGGCCATCTCGGTCGCCTGGTTCTCTCTTCCTCCAGCCTTCTCACCGTCGCGGCCTCACCGTCGCGGCCTCACTGCTGCTGCCTCGCCTCCGCAGCCTTGCTTCCTCTCCTCGCCTCGTCTTCACCCTCCATCGCCAACGATTCACTCTCCCTTCACGCTTGCAGATCCGCTCCAGAAACCCAGCCTCTTGCTCGGACACGCTCCGACTCGCGTGTCGAGAAAAGTTGACCACGTGTCGGAAAATCCGACACGTGTTGACCGCGTGTCGGAGCGTGTCCGACACGCCGACACGTGTCCGACACGACACGGAAGGTTCCCGAGCGTGTCCGTGCTTCATAGGTGGGCAGTACTATGGAAGTAAGATTCGATGCAGGAATAAAACCACTACTAGCATCCGCAGACGCGGCAATCCCAAGAAGATTTCTCCAGCGGGAATCGAAGTCCATTGATTCCATGCATCTTCGAGATTACCCATGTTCCCAGAACTGTACTCGCATGGAGGATTGCCGTAAAATTGGACCCAGACGTAGTAATATAAGCCCGTTTGAAGGGCACCTCCAACCCAAGCATCCGGATAAGGACATTGAGGGGCTGCAGCCAAGTACACCTTCTTTCCACTGATGCTATATGCAGACAAGTACCTAGCCAGATCATCCCAGTGTTGATTCGTGCCTGTTGCGATGACGAAATCAATGCCGTCGAGCACTGCATCCCCAAGTGGTCGAGATGAGGACTGGCCTCCCGGAAGTTGTCCCACAGATAAGTTGCGACGTACCTAGCATCCTCGGCGGAAGGGAGATAGTAACTCCCCACACCTCCTCCGATCGAGAGCGTCACCTTGACTCCCCTAGCTTGGCAAGACTTGATCTCGGAGCTCAAGCCGGTGCATCCTCCGCTGGAAGGATCGCAGTGGCCAGCGAGGTTGATCATAGGAGTCTGGCCGTTGCCGAAGACATTAAGGAAAGCTAGGTTCACAAACTTGTAATTTCCAGAGGCACAAGCTTCGGCTAAAGTGCCTTCGTTGCCGTTCTGACCCCAATAGATAGCAATTCCTCCCCCGTTGATGCCAACCACAAGATCCAAAATGATTGAAAAGAGAAATGCTGGCGAGGTTGAAGATTTGGAAGCCATGTTCGGTGTTTCTCTCCACTCACTTGGTATAAGCTCTCCACTCAAGAAATTCACTTTTTATTTGGATTTTAATTTCTCCATCTATCTACCGAAGGAGGCACATGTATTTTTTTTTTTTTGGAGGGGGGGGTCTCGCTTTGTGTCGCCGGAGGACTTTTGTGTGTTTGTTTTTTATTGCTGGAGATGTTTATCCAAGTTTGACCGTCCAAAGCGAAGCGTGTGGGGCCAACGTCAGTGAAAAAAGGCCTAGGTTTTCTTTCGGACACCCTTCCCCTTCTTTTTTTACGAAGAAGCCGTAGTGGATTTTTGAAAAGTGTCAAGGAAAATTGTCCAATAATTCTTTTAAATGTATTAAGTGAGTATTAAGTATTTTCTTCTCTTTTTTTTTGTCAACTGAGTTTATTAGATCAATTTTGATCGGAATTCACCGATGTCGACACTAACCGTATTATGTAACATGACCGACCGATGTTAATAATTTTTATTTGTTTCTCTTTTCCTTCTTTAATTCCTTTTTTTTTTACTATGGCCGTGAGGGCTCTCGTTGACTGGGACGAGGGTCACAACTTCCTCACCGACCATGAGCAAGGATGTGCAGCCCTCGCCCGCGACTGCGATAACCTTT